>NW_010125757.1:7744-8987 GCF_000699245.1 Pterocles gutturalis | reverse complement strand
AACCCTCCAAGAGACAGAGAAGCATGAGAGGCAGAACCCAGAGCAAACAAACCCCGGAGGAACTTCAGCAGGCGCAGGGGGATCTCCCCAGGTGGGAGCAGGTGACAGCCAGGGAACCCAAACGGATCAGCACCCGAATACGTCCGGATCGAGCGCAGGTGCACCCTCGTCATCGGATCCACAGCACCCCCAGTCGGACACGAGGACCGGAGAGGTGACGGATCAGGGTCAGGAGAAGGCGGGTGCGTCTGGGCAGGGCAGTGGTGGGGAGAGGCAGCAGGCGGGTGCCCAGGGTGGCACTGGCCAAGGCAACACCCAGGGTGGCCGCAGCGGTGACACGAATAGCACACCCCAACAAGAGAGTGGCACTGGTGGCCAGGGTGGCACTGGCCAAGGCAACACCCAGAATGACAATGGCCAGGGTGGCCGCAGCGGTGACACGAACAGCGCAACCAACACAGAAAATGGTGGCACTGGTGGCCAGGACAACGGCCAGGGTGGCACTGGCCAAGGCAACACCCAGAATGACAATGGCCAGGGTGGCCGCAGCGGTGACACGAACAGCGCAACCAACACGGAAAATGGTGGCACTGGTGGCCACAGCAGCAACACGAATAACCCAACCAACACACAAAATGGTGGCGCTGGTAGCCAGGACAACGGCCAGGGCGGCAGCACCGGTGGCCAGGGCGGCAGCGGCAGCCAGAACCAAGGAGATGGTGGCAACCAGAACAATGGCAACCAGAACGAAAGCACCAGCAGCCAGAACCAAGGAGGCAGTGGCAACCAGAACCAGGGCGACGGCAAGCAGAATGAAAGCGCCAGCAGCCAGAATCAGGGCACCAATGACAAGAGCAAGGACCCCAACCAGGGTGGCACCAACCAGGACGGGGACAACAACAAGAACGAGAAGAACGGGGAGAACAGCAGCACCAACAACCAGGTCAGCACCAACCAGCAGCAGGGCAACAGTGGGGTCAGCACCAACACAAACCCGAAGGAAAACCAGAACACCGATGATGACAACAACCAGGGCAGCAACACCGAGAACCAGAACAGCAACGTCCAGAACCCGAGCAGCGATGGCGAGAACCAGGAGGAGGGTAATCAAATCAGCTCCCCGGGAGATAAAAATGGATCGTCCCAACCAGCTTCCTCTACTGCTGAGGGCAACGGCTTGTTAGACAGCGAAGAAAACACCCAAGAGGAAGAAGATGCGGGTAAAGATGGAAGCGACGCTTCC
>NW_010125757.1:4524-7725 GCF_000699245.1 Pterocles gutturalis | reverse complement strand
TGCCTCCCAGGGACCAGTCGGAGAGCAGCCATTTCTTCGCCTACCTGGTGACCACCGCCATCGTCGTCGCCGCCTTGTACGTTGCCTACCACAACAAACGCAAGGTGAGCGGCTGTGCTCCTTCCCCGGGCTCTCGACATCTCCCCGGGGATTTAGGAGTTTCCTTTCCCCTCACTCTGCCTTTTTTTTTTTCCTCCCTGAGCCCCCAGTTTGCTGCATGCCGTGGATTTGGTTAGTATTCAGTCTCACCAGCTTTGGGAGGAGCAGAGAGGTGTTGTCACTAGGAAAGGGGTCGGATCTCCATGAAAAATCAGGCAGCCTCACCTCTGTTGGTTATTTTCAGCCGAGAGAGGTGAAAAGGAAAAAATGGGTGAAGCTACCCGGCGTTTTCTCGCCCAGTTTCCTGTAGCAGGTTGCAGAAGTCCTTAAATATTCCAGCATGCGGGGGATGCGGCTCAAATGACGTCACAGTCTTTTGCTGCTGGTTTTTGTTTTTTTTTCCTCCTGTAAAGATATTTTTGAGGCAGGAGAAAGAAAACAAATTCTTAACTGTTTTCTGCACGTTAGGCAAACCTCGTTATCGCCTGTATTCGACCTTAGCTGGGTTGAAATATTGGCATTTGTTTGTTTCAAGTGTTTTTTCAAATCACATAAGGTCACTAGGAGGAGGGAAGCGCGGCTGGTCTTCGGCCCGTTAGAAAGCGCCTGCGTTTGAGGTGAGAAATCCTTTGCTCGCCGCTCTCCCGCTCACCTTGTCCCCATTTCTCTCTCCAAAGATCATTGCTTTCGCTCTGGAAGGAAAAAGATCGAGAAGCGGTCGACGGCCCAAATCCGGCGATTACCAGAGGCTGGATCAGAAGGTAAGATCCGCCCGGAACGCGTCCTGCCTCGAAACGAGGGCTGCGGTGCTGCTGTGTGCCGTGAACGCCAGATTTTCACCTTTCAAGGTCACAAAGCCGCTGTTTGGTGTTGGAAAGCAGATTTTTTTTTAGCAAAAACCCTTCTAGAAAGAGGGCTTTGCCCAAAACTAGAAGAAATAATGCTGAGAACTGAGGGCAGAGCTAACACAGGGTGGGATTTTAAGAGTCTTGAGCTCAGGTGTGCTGAGAAATAAGTTTGTCAGTGACTCAGATGACTTCTTCGAAGACGTTTTTAGCAGGAGAAGGGTGGGATTTGGGGAGGAGTCCCTTCTTCCCCTGGAAACTTTTTTCACCTCTTGTACTTAAAGTCAGAAGCATCCGTCATTATTTTTTGCTGTGGGAAGAGGAGATGAGGGAAGAAAATAAAAAAATCATCTGAAGCTGAGTTGACTGTCAGCCTTTGGGGATGGGGGATCACGGCCGTTCCCAAACGCCGTCGGGGATTTTACGTTCCAAGCTCCGGGCAGCATCGTCCGGCTGGTTCTTGGGCGCAGTGCGCCGTCGGGAGCGGAAGCTCAGGTCTCTCCCTCCCCAGTTTGAAGCCGTGCCTGGCTGGGGACGCCGTCCAAGACAATTTGCCTCCCTGTTTCATCTCACCAGTATTCCCAGAATTTTTTTCCTTTGCTGGGAATCCCTTGACCTGTCCCTGAGGCTCAGTAAAGCAGGCAGGCAGTTAGAGTTGTTTTTTTTTTTTGTTATTCAAAAGCTCATCAGAGACACTCCTCCTGCTCGAACCCCAATTATTTTCTCTGAGTAGAAAAGCGACGCTGAGCTTTCAACTTGTTTAAACATTTCTTTTTGCTTTTCCAGATCTAGATTCCTCCTCGGCTATCCGGTGAAATCGCAGGAACGCTGGGCCACCCGCCGCCTCCCCGGCTGTAGCGCTCCAAGCTGTCGCTGCGCCGTCGCGTTCAGCTTTCAGACAACAGGAAAAAAGGAGAAAACCGCTTTGAGTTTCGCACCTGCACCTTCGTAACGTTCAGCCTCTCACTTCCTCAAACCGCCTTTCTCCTTTCCTGGCTGCCTGAAGATGAAATTGTTTTCCACTCAGGCGGCTGTGACCCAGGAAAAGCCGATCCCCGGCACTCGACGGAACTTTTGTGTCCAAATGAAATGAAATTTGCCATCTGCTGTACTGCCATCTCCTCTTGGAGGTGGAAAAAAAAAAAAAAATCCTCCTGCGAAATGAGCCACTGACCCTTCCCGAGGCACCAGCGCAGTTCTCCTCCTCCTCTGTCCGTTGTATTTGGACGCGAAAGTTCGGAGCGTGACTGATTGCACTCGTTTGGGAACGATCCGCCAAGGACACTGATGGGGTTTGATGATTTATTTTTTTTCCTCTGTGATGAAGACAACGTTGGAGTTTGTCGCTTAGATTCTCTTTTATCTTTGGAGCTGTCCTGGGCCTTTGGGTTCGAGGCTAAATTTCCTCCCCTGCGGCTTCTCTTCGCCACGCAGCGCTCCGCTGTTTCCACTGGAGCGACCGGCGCGGTTCCACGCCGTGGAGGAGAGTGGCTAGGGAAGCTTCGCGCCAAATTGCCGCCGGCTCGTTGGAGCAAACCACCTCGAAAAATCCGCTTCCCTCCCCTCGGAAAACGTCGTGATGTGGGAACAAAAAATGTAGAATAATACTGAAACATTTGGGATGAAGGAAAACTGTGGAATTCTTCAAACCTCTTCCTCAAAAATGCCAAATTGAGGCTCTGGAGGTTTCAACTCCCATCGCTGAGCCTCCGTCGGCTGCAACCAAGCCCTTGGCGTCGGCTTTTTCCGGAGCAGCGCCGCACAAGCCCTGGCAGCGCCTCTCGCCTTGGGAAACCGCTGTCGCCCGTGGCGTGGGTGCCTCCGTGCTGCCCGTGAGTTACCCGGGGACGGCTGCTCCCCGAGGTCCCCTCCCGAGGAGGTGGAACAGACATGTCACCAGCTGCTTGTCGCTGAGCCGTCACTTGGATATTGAACCCTTAAACTAATCCTGGGGCATCCTTAAAAATCTGAAAACCCCGTTGATTTATGAGTTACAGCTGCAGGGGGGTTTTATTTTCATAGTTCTACCCCGAAGATATTTGAGCCAGAACATTTCCGAAGAGGGCACAAATACCTGCCTGCTTTGTGCCTTTTTTTTTTTCTTCCCCCCAATACAGGCAAAAAAAAAAAAATCCCCGAGAAGCATCTTGAGCTCTTCACACCCCGAAGCTCATCCCCGCCGTACGTGAGCCGCCCTCACCGGAAGAATCCTCTCGAGTGAACTTCCCTCCAGCTGCCAAAGCCGCTCATGGGACGC
>NW_010125757.1:1161-4460 GCF_000699245.1 Pterocles gutturalis | reverse complement strand
TTACCGAGCACAAAGCCTTTTCCTTGTTGGGACGTGAAAGCTGCGGCTGTATTTTTTTTTTTTCCTGATGGTTCCTTCCCCACGGAAGAGGGGAGAAGGGGCTTGACCCGCTCCGAACAGAAAAACTCTTTTTTTTTTTTTTTTTTTTTTTTTAAATTTTTGCTGGCACAAAGAGCAGGAGAAAGTCCCTCTTGGCTTTAAATAGCTCTCGAGGTTTCCATAGTAAATTTTTTTTCTGATTTTGGAGCAACGGGAGTTTGAGGTAGAGGGAAAAGAAAGGAAAATGAGAGGGGGGGAAAAAAAAAAGATAAAATCTGGGAATGTGATCCTGGTGGGAAATGTGCCTCCTGGAAAAGGGGGGGAGCTCCTGCAACAAGCCTCCTCTGTTCCGGAGATCCCGGAGGATCGCTCTCGTGATTTATGGGCAGGACGCGGGGCGGGAGGTGGCGGCTTTTGTCGAATGCCAGTGAGGGGAAAAGAAAAAAAACAAAACCAAAACCACATTCCGCCGTGACGCGGGGCGGGAGGTGGCGGCTTTTGTTGAATGCCAGTGAGGGGAAAAAAAAAAAACAAAACCACATTCCGCCATGTGAAGTACCTCGTGCTTCCGAGCTGCTCCATGCAGAATTTTTTCGAGCACATGTACTGTTTTCCTGCTTTGTCCTATTTCTTTGAAATTGAAAAAATAATTTCCAAAGGGTTTATTTCCCCAGCTGCTTGGTTTTCTGTCCCGGGAGGGTTTTCAGACGCCATACAGCGCTCCATCGTTCCGAGCTGGGTTGGAAATTCCCCCACCCCGGTCCAAGAGAGCCGGGAATTTGGGGAGTGGGACCCTCGTGAGCCTCGACCGTCGGGTTGGGCTGAGCCCGAGCCCGTGCGTCTTCGTCAGCTTAACCAGGGCGTCCGCCGCGTCCGCTGGGAGCTGTCGCTTTGCTCGGCAAAAATAAATCCCCGAGAAATGCGGGGTTTGGGGAGCAGCAGAGCTCTCACCGGGGGGAGCCCCCGAAATCTCCCCCTCCCCAGCAGCTCCCGAGGGAGGCAAGTTGCCGGCAGCGGTCGCTGGAATTGTCTGAAACCTCCGGGAACGGCTCCGGTTTGTTGATTTTTAGGATATTTAAATTGATGCAACATGTTTCGAACGGGTGGAGGCGCACGCTGCCTTTTCCCTTCGGCCACGACGCGTTTTCAGATGGATGGTATCTGTTGGTACGTAGATTTTTTTTTGGGGGGGGGCCAAATATTCCTCCTTTTAAGCCAGCTGCCTTGCCGGTTCGAATCAGCACTTGGTTTGTTTTCTGCTGCAGTGAAATTCAATTTGCTTTGAAGGATCAGAATTTTTATATTTCTTTGTATTTTTTTGTTTTTCCTGTGTGGTGAAGTCAATAAATGAATTTCAGGAAAAATAAACGAGGAGTTTTCACCTTTTTTTTGGGGGGGTGCGTTCTTTTCACAGTCTCTATGGCAACAAACTTTTTTGGGGGAAGAAAATAATAAAAAAAAGGTTTTCTAACAAAACCAAGAGGATTTGGGGTGAGTATTTTATGTTCAAATCTTGGGGGGGGCTCAGTGTGCAAAACTGGCCCCGTTTTGCCCACCGAACCCCGCAGCCGGAAGGAGGCGAGACAGGTTTCAGCCCTGAGCGGATTCGGAGGGTTTCCAGTTTGGTTTGAACTGGTCACCCAGTTCCCCGTGACCGACTTGGCCCCTCGCCCCCGGGAGGAGGATATTTTAGATCTGACCTTTGGGTGGAATTTAAACTGATCAGACCTCTTGTATTTCTTCTTTCCCCCACAGGAAGGCTCCCAGCAGGCTCCCAGCTCCTCCGAGCAGCCCAGACTGGGACAAACTGGAAAAGTAAGAACCCCACGGTGCCAATTCTGTGCCCCCCCAGCCCGGTGGGACACCGCTGGCCGACCAGGAGAGGGGAAGAGAAGGTGGTGTGATCAAAAACGGATAAAGGGCAGAAACGTTCTCCTTTGCTCCAGTTTTTCCAGAAAAGGAGAAAATCCGCCCTCCTGCCCTCTGCTCCGACTTGGCCGGGGACAGGCGGGGACAGAGGGACAGCCATGGGTTGGGCTGGAGAGAGGTTGGAGGAGGGGAAAAAAAAAAATAGGGTGGAGGTGGGGGATGAAAATAAAAATTTGGCTTCACGGGGGATTGTTGGAGTGAGTGCTCATCTGAGTTTTCCTACGAGGAGGTGAGAGCTCGGGTCTTTAGGGCGATTTCCTGAAAAAGTCAAAAGTACAATAAAAATCAAAGTGACTTAGAATAAAAGTGACTTAGAATAAAAGTGACTTAGAATAAAAGTGACTTAGAATAAAAGTGACTTAGAATAAAAGTGACTTAGAATAAAAGTGACTTAGAATAAAAGTGACTTAGAATAAAAATTAATTACAAAGGAATTTTGCCCCAAGAGCTCGTTGAACCCCCTGCCTGCTTCCCCCCTGCTTTGAGGGCGCTGTGAAAGTCTCAAAATTATTTTATTTTTACAGGTGGAGGGAATGTGGTGGGGAAGGAGCAACTCCGAAGGTCCCTCAAGGGGTGAGAGGCGATGGCGGGAGCATCCCATCCCGTGTGCCGGGACGCAGTGAGTGCCGAGCGTGGGCGGTGGCGGTGTGGCTGCGCCGTCCACCCGTGAACCAAAGTCCAAGAGTGGAAAAAAAAAAAGGTGAAATAAAACTGAAAATTATCTGGGAGCTGGGCTGGGCTTATCGGAGCGGAAGGGTTCGGGGCTACGTTGGGAAATGCCGAGAGAGCCGGCGGTTAGCCGGGAGGCCCTCGGGTGAGGGTGGCGCAGGTTTAACACGTGAGCGTGGGACGTGGTGGAGATCCGGGGGAGATCTTCACTCCCTTCCACCCTTCCCTCCTCCTGGGGCTGTCTCTGAATCCGTCCTCATTTCTTCAGGGCTGGAAGAAAGATCATCCAGTTCCAACCCCCCTCCCATGGGCAGGGACACCTCCCACCAGCCCAGGTTGCCCAAAGCCTCATCCAGCCTGGCCTTGACCCCCGCCAGGGATGGGGCATCCACAGCTTCTCTGGGCACCCTGGGCCACTGCCTCACCCCCCGCACAGGATTTTTTTCCCCCCCTTTCTTCTTCCCCCCCCCCTTTCTTCTTTCTTTTTCACCTTTTTTTTCCCCCTTGCATAAGGAGGAACCTCACCCACTGTTATCACCCGTGCACCCCGAGAGCCGCCTTGCGCAAACCCTCCGGGTCCGGAGTGCACCCTGCAAACCCTGATAACCACAGGATATTTTTAATTTTCTCTTAGAGCTTTGATTTCCCAGGCAGCCTCCTGA
>NW_010125757.1:0-642 GCF_000699245.1 Pterocles gutturalis | reverse complement strand
CTGCCTGTGGGTCGGGGCAACCCCCAGCGGAGAATGGCTGGAGAGCAGCCCTGGGGAGAAGGACTTGGGGGTGCTGGGGGATGAGAAGCTCAACGGGACCCAGAAACCCCCCGGGTCCTGGGGGCATCACCAGCAGCGGGAGCAGCAGGGCGAGGGAGGGCATTCTCCTGTCCCCTGTGGGTGTCCCCAGCACTGGGGACAAGGGAGTGTCCCCATGGCAGCAGTGGGTGTCCCCAGAGTTGGGGACAAGGGACCAGACCCACAGCAGCAGTGGGTGTCCCCAGCACTGGGGACAAGGATCTGTCTCCTCAGACCAGACCCATGTCAGCGGTGGGTGTACCCAGAGTTGGGGAAAGGGGAATGTCCCCTTGGACCAGACCCATGGCAGCAGTGGGTGTCCCCAGCGTTGGGGACAGGGGACCCTCCCCTGGGACCAGACTCACGGCAGCAGTGGGTGTCCCCAGCGTTGGGGACAGGGGACCCTCCCCTGGGACCAGACTCATGGCAGCAGTGGGTGTCCCCAGCGTTGGGGACAGGGGACCCTCCCCTGGGACCAGACTCATGGCAGCAGTGGGTGTCCCCAGCATTGGGGACAGGGGACCATCCCCTGGGACCAGACCCACGGCACCAGGGGGGGGCCCC
>NW_010125756.1:0-369 GCF_000699245.1 Pterocles gutturalis | reverse complement strand
TCCCAGCACCACTGCAGCTGCACCCAACCTGTCCCATGGCACAGCAGTGGGGGGGGTTGCGAGGGAGAACCCTGTACAGCCCTGTCCAGCATCCCAGCAAAACCAGGGAGGGCCCAGCAAAACTGGGGGGGGCCATTGCCTACCCCCGGCACTGGTATGGTGCGGGAATCCGGTCCCCAGCTCCAGAGGTTTTCCGTGTTATTCCACACCCCCGCTGTATAAATATCCTCTGCTGTAACGATTGCGAGGTACGTTTGAAAAGGGGCCAAGGAACAAATTATGTAAAGAGCAAAGTGGAGGAGCAAACAACAGCAGCACTGGGTTCGGACCAGCCGCTGACACCACTGCGGAAAGTCTGCCTCACCAGGG
>NW_010125755.1:3754-6092 GCF_000699245.1 Pterocles gutturalis | reverse complement strand
GGGATGGACCCCACAGCTCCTCCTCCTCCTCCTTCTCCCTGATGAAGGTCCCCAGAGCCGGCCGGTCCGAGCGCTGGGGCACGTGGCCTGGGAGGGGGGCAGGGCTTGACCACAAGGTTGAGATGTTGAGGAATAAACATTTTGGACGTGGCTTTTCACCATGTCTGTGGTGGGTGGGAGCACCGATCGGGCAGGTCAAGGTGTCCTGAGTTGTCCCAGGTCTCGGAGGGGGCAGGAGAAGTCCCAGCTCACCAGCTTTGGGGCAGACCCATTGCCCTGGCTATGTGGTGGAGCTGTTGGCCCTACTGCAGTAGACCCGTTGACCCCACTGTGGGGTGGACCACCAGGAGGTAGACCTGTTGACCCCACCAGGAAGTAGACCACCATGGGGCAGATCCGTTGACCCCACTGTGGGGCAGATGTTGGCCCCACCATGGGGCAGACCCCCCCAGAGGTAGACCTGTTGACCCCACCATGAGGTAGACCACCATGGGGCAGATCCGTTGACCCCACTGTGGGGCAGATGTTGGCCCCACCATGGGGTGGACCACCATGGGGCAGATCTGTTGACCCCACCATGGGGCAGACCTCTTGGCCGTTTTGGGGTTACCCAGGGCCCTTTGCACCCCCGCGGGGGGTCTAAATCCAGCTCAACGTCCCCCCGAAGCGAAACGAACCCTCACAACGCCCCAAATCCCAACGCTTCCTCTTGGTGTCCCCATCCCAGCCCCATCTCCACGGGCCAACGTGTGACCGGGAGAGGAATTCCCGTTCCCAGAGGGGACAAATTTCCCCGTGACTCAGCGGGAGCAGAAGGGGCCAAATTTCCCGACCTGGGGTAACTTGGCAGCCGGACGAGGGCTATTCCACCTCCCCAACGGGGAGCATCCACCCCAGGCCACGTTGGCTCATGAGCGGGAAGAAATCACCCGCTGGAGGCCAATTTTCTCATTTGCGTGTAGCCAAAGCCTCTATTTTTGGAGGATGAGAAGGATTTTCCCCGTCCATGGGGTCATCGTGGTCCCACCTTGGTGGTGGGGTGGGGTGGGATGGAGAGCGGTGCCGGCCCAGCTCTGCCACGGCGTGGCTGGAGGACGTGGCGGGGGTTTTTGGCGGGCTGCGAAAGAACCTCGATGACTTCTCCGGTGCGAGAGAAGACCTGGCGAGGTGACGCTGTCACGTGTCGTCCCCCGTGGCTCCGCCGGTTGTCTTGCGCAAGGTGTCACCATCCCTCTTCCCGGCGTGTTGGAGGGTGTGGGCCTCGTCTGGCCGCCGCGGTGGGGTAAGAGGTTTTGGGTCGGGTCCAAATCTTCAAGGAGGTGGAGGAACGATTGGACGTCATGGCTGGGGCCAATGGTGGCCACTGGTGGCTTCAGGGGAAAGTTCAAGCACCTCACAGCATCCCACAGAGGTTGGGGTTGGAGGGTCCAACGTTGGTGGCCACCAGCTGTGGTGGACTTCCATGTTGGGGGTCCAGCACAGGCAACTCCGGGTCCATGGAGGGCTGGTCAACATCTCCATGGAGATCTGGTCAACGTGTCCATGGAGGGCTGGTCAACGTGTCCATGGAGGTCTGGTCAACATCTCCATGGAGATCTGGTCAACGTGTCCATGGAGGGCTGGTCAACATCTCCATGGAGGTCTGGTCAACATGGTCATGGAGGTCTAGTCAACGTGTCCATGGAGGTCTGGTCAACATCTCCATGAAGGTCTGGTCAACATGGTCATGGAGGTCTGGGCAATGTGTCCATTGAGGTCTGGTCAAAGTGTCTGTTGGCGTCTCGTCAACAGATCCATGAAGATTTGGGCCAATGTTTCTGCTGGGGTCTACTCAACGTGTCCATGGAGGTCTGGTCAACGTGTCCATGGAAGTCTGGTCAACGTGTCCATGGAGGTTTGGTCAATGTGATCATGAAGATCTGGTCACCATGTCCACTGGGATCTACCGACACGTCATGAAGTCCCAATCAAGGCATCTATCGGGGTCTACCTTGCATGTCTATGGAGGTCTGGTGAAGACATCTAACGAGGTCTAATGACCATCTAACGAGGTCTCCTCCCTGCGCCCGTGGAAGGTTGGTCACCACGTTGTTGTTGGGGGTCACCACGTCCGTGGAGGTCTAGTCCCTGCAGCCCTTGGGGTCAGGTGGAGGTGGCACAACCACGTCCGTGGTGGCTGGTGGGTCACCGTGTCCGTGGAGGTGACATTGAACCATCCCTTGGTCGAGTCAAAGGGACCACGGTGGAGCCTGGTCCTGGTGGCCATGGAGATGGGGAAGGAGACCCCGACTGTCACCCATGGGTGCATCAGGAGGTCTCCGTGTCCACGGTGTGCCAC
>NW_010125755.1:3376-3635 GCF_000699245.1 Pterocles gutturalis | reverse complement strand
CCAGCCTATGTGTCACCCAGGGCCACTCCCCGGGTCAGCCAGGGTGCTGCCACCCCCTTGTTGTCACCCAGGGCACTGCCACCCACGGTGCTGCTACCCCGTGTGTCACCCAGGGCCACCCAGCGTGTCACCCAGGGCACTGCCACCTTTTGTGTCACCCAGGGCCACCCTGGACACGCCGCCCCCAGGGTTGTGAGGACACCTGGGAGGGGACAGGGATGGTGGAGGGGGGGTGGCATCTGTCATCTGGCAGGAGGAG
>NW_010125755.1:2703-3332 GCF_000699245.1 Pterocles gutturalis | reverse complement strand
CAGGGTAATTAGGTAATTAGCGCTAATTACCCCCAAGATGGGAGTGGAGGAACTGGAAGAACTGGTTGGACCCAGCCCCAGCGATGCGATAACGTCATCGTCATCTCAACGGAGATGTGCAGGTTCTGGGGCCCCTCATGGGTCCCCCCGTGTCCCCACGTGTGTCCTCCTTCTGTGCCCCCATGTCCCCTTGTGTCCCTCGATGTCACCTCCTGTCCCCTTGTGTGTCCCGTGTCCCCCCTCCAAGTCCCCCTCCCATGGGCTCCTGGGTTCTCCACGTCCTCCCGTGTCCCTTCGTGTGCCTCAATGTCCCCTCATGTCCCTTCATGGTCCCCCACATCCCCTCATGTCCCCCCATGTGTCCTTATGTCCCCTCCTGTCCCCTCTTGGGCTCCCCTGTCCCCTCATGTCCCCCCATGTGTCCTCTCCATGGTCCTCCATGTGTCCCCTCACGTGCCCCCATGTCCCCTCACGTGCCCCCATGTCCCTTCATGTCCCCTTGGGTACCCCATGTCCCCCTCCATCAGCTCTCCTCTCCCCTCACATGTCCCCTGTCCCCACCCAGCACCTCTGTCCCCCTTGGGAGGCCCCATGTCACCTTCCATGTCCCCCAGGGATCAGAGATCTCC
>NW_010125755.1:0-2689 GCF_000699245.1 Pterocles gutturalis | reverse complement strand
ATCTCTGTGGACCTTCATGGCCAAGGCCACCTCTAGAGCGATCCCCATGGATGGGATCTCCAGGGGTGGGATCTCGGTGGATCAGACCTCCATGGGCTGGGATCCTGGTGGACAGGATGCTGGTGGATGGGATCTTTGTGGACCTGATCTCCATGGGAGGAGATCACCCTGTTCAGGAGCCTGGTGGATGAGGTCTCCACGGACCAGACCTCCATGGGGTGGGATCTTCATGGGATGGGATCTCCATGGACCAGACCTCCATGGGACGGGATCTCCATGGACCAGACCTCCATGGGGTGGGATCTCCATGGGACGGGATCTCCACGGGATGGGATCTCCAGGGGTTGGCCTCTCGGTAGGTGAGATCTCCACGGGCCAGGCCCCCCCCCTAGATGGGCTCCCCACAGCCACAACCTCTTCATTGAGGAGCTCCACAGCCCAGATCCCCATGGAGCTGCTGGGACAGTTGCTCTTCCAGGATCTCTGGCTTCACCTCCAGGTTTAGGACCAAATCCCAGCCTCAGGCTTCCTCTTGCCACCAGCAGAGAGCGAGATCAGCATCTCCGAGCCGTGATTCATCCCCGTCCGGCTTTTCCTTTTGTCAGGACTCAACTCCTGGGCTCCTCCACCCTTAATTGCTTCGTCAGCCTGTTAATTGCCTTGAGCTGCTCCCCAAGGGGCTGTTGCAGAGGCACCGAGGTGCCACCACACCATCCTGGAGCTCCTGCACCCACACGGTGGCCCTGGTCCTCCCCAGTGTCGAGGGTGGCCAAGCTGGGGTGGCTTTAGAGGACCTTTAAATCCTTTCGGGACCTTCCCGCAGCAGGACGTGCCAGAGCTCCAACACAGTTCTGCCGGGGCAAGAGAACCCCATGGGGACAGTGTGTGACACTGGTGGCACCTGGGTCACCCTCCCCGGGCATGGGGTTGTCACCTCCCATCTTGGAGACCCACCAGACCCCCTCGTGCTCTTGGGGCTGGGGGACGAGGAAGAGGAGGTGACATAACTCTGGGGGGTGGGGACAGTGTCCAGCTGGGGGGGGGACGAGTGGCATCCCCATCCCCAGTGTCCCCTTGAGTCACCAGAAGTGACTTGCAGAGCTCAGCCGGGTTGGCAGCGGGTGGTGGCCTCGCCCATCCCTCACCCACATCCGTGGAGTTACTCATCGGGGACCTGCAACCGGCCCCAGGTGCCAAAGGAAGGTGGCACGTAGGGCCCTGGGGACCTCCAGTGTGGTGGTGGCCTCCAGGGGTTGTGTCCCCCACCCTGGGAGCCATGGGGGTCCCCTCTTGGAGGTATGGGACACACGTGTCCTCTCCTGGCCACGTCCACGGTGCACACGCCAAATCCTGTCCTTGCACACGCGTGTGATGTGATGTCCACCCGGCTTCTTGTGTGGTGGCGTGGGTGGGGGGTGGATGGATGGATGGAGAAGGAGAAGGTTGGATGGAGGAGATGGAGAAGGCTGGATGGAGAAGATGGAGAAGGTTGGATGGATGGAGGAGATGGAGAAGGTTGGATGGAGGAGATGGAGAAGGATGGATGGATGGATGGATGGATGGATGGATGGATGGACATCTAGATGGGTAGATAGATGGAGGGATGGACAGCTAGATGGAGGGATGGATGGACAGATAGATAGGAGGACATATGGACAGCCAGCTGTCCAGCTCGCTGGTAGGACAATCAGATGGAGGGACGGCTCTACAGATGGACAGATGGATGTAGAGATGAAGGGCCAGGGGTGTGAGTGGCTGGACTGGCCGGGTGCAGATGGATGGAGGGACAGGGTGGTGGAAAAAGAGAGGGAGAGAGGAATGGATGGGCTGACGGACAGACGGACAGATGGGACGGTGAGATGGTCAGAAAGGCTGTGGGACAGACAGACTTGTGGGCAGGTGGGTGGAGAGATGGAGGGAGGGATGGACGGACGGACAGATGGATGGATGGATGGATGGAGAAATGACCAGGTTGATGGATGGACAGATGGACAGAGAGACGGATGGATGGGTGAGGGGACAACCAACTGGATGGACAGAAGAGAAAGAAGATGGACAGCCAGACAGATGGACAGCCAGACGATTGGGCAGGTAGACAGATGGACGGACAGATGGACATGGAGATGGATGGATGGACAGGCAGGTGGGAGGATGGACAAACGGATGGGCGGACAGACAGATGGACAGTCAGACGATCGGGCAGGTAGACAGATGGACAGACAGATGGACATGGAGATGGATGGATGGACAGACAGATGGACAACCAGACTTACGGCTGCACGGATGGACAGACAGACAGGCAGGTGGCCACGCAGATGGACGGATGGGTGGATGGACAGGCAGACAGCCAGATGGGCAGACAGACGGATGGACGGATGGGCAGACAGACGGATGGATGGATGGGCAGACAGACAGATGGGCAGACAGACAGATGGATGGACGGATGGGCAGACAGACGGATGGATGGATGGATGGACAGACAGGCGGACAGACAGGTGGACGGATGGACGGAGGAGCAGGTAGGTGGCCACCCAGCCAGGCACACTTCCAGCCAGCCGGCCAGGCAGACGGCCAGCCAGCAGGACGGGCAGGAGGCAGCACCGTTCTATTTCCCAACACCCGACTCGGCACCCCGACACCCCCATCCCGCCCTGGGTGGGGTAATGGGGACTCCCCCCCCTTTGACCCC
>NW_010125754.1:0-25336 GCF_000699245.1 Pterocles gutturalis | reverse complement strand
TTTTTTTTTCCTTATTCAGGATTAATGTAATATCAGGCCTGATTTTGTATTTGATAAGATGCCAAGCAGAGTCAGAGAGAAAAGTGTTTTACGGAGAGAAATCCAATGTCAGTGCCAGCAAAAGCTGTATTTATGAACTCTAATATTTTTACCCCAGCTTCTTAGTACTCTGACAAATATACCCTAAGAAGACATTATATCGCAACCACTATTATTTGGAGGTTTGACCACATCACCTCCCATAACAACACAATACCACATCTAAGTTCAACAGAAAACTTCCAGCCACTTTTAACACAACACAATACTGATTTATTTCAAAACTGAAGTTTAGATCCCTAAAGGTTAGTCGCTTTTGCTGGTTTGTCTTCTCAGCAGAGACACTGTTTTTAAACATTGCTAACATTCAATGCTGAATCAACACCCTAAAAGAACAGATGAATTATCTATTTGAAGATGATACGGTGTTTTTTTATGATTGGACACATTGAATCCGTTATACTAGTAGAGAACAAATATGTTCTCTGTCATCTGAGGTCTATGGTTTCAGACCATCGTGCTTAAATAGCAACCATCTGTATTTAAATACTCTCTGTAAGGAACACATTCAAAGATACAAAATGAAAGAAAAAGCAGGTAGAAAAAAGAGATGAAAATGGCAAATTTGGGAAGAAAAGAGGGATGCTTATAAAAAGCTAACATTTGTATGCAAATATTACGCATTATGAAGTGGCAGAAGGGCTACCATTACCAACAATTTACAAACCAACAAAGCAAAGCAATAGCCTACATGTACAAAAGATCAATTCTGTTAGAGTGATAAACACATGTGATGCAGCTTTATATCTCATACTCTAAAAGTTGTGTGCTGATGTTATACTAGCTTTGTCACTAGTCCTGATACTATATGGGCTAGTAAAAACAGACCTAATCACATTAGAAAGACCCTTTTAGGAGGGTTATTTTGATTGTTCTATCCTCTAACATTTTTCCTCTTTTAAAGGATCCTTCCCAGGCCTCATACAATAAGAGAAATCATCTATTGCTCTCATATTCCTTAGGATATACAAGTCACTCCTTCAGCAACATTTACCACCAACCCCAACCTGTTACTGTGCTGTGTTTTAGAAGGATGCTGTTTCTGACTTTGAAATATCTTTTTATGGATTAAAAGTCATCACGCCTTTTGAGAGACCATGACACAGGACTCATGGGTCTAAGAAGTTTTTTTACCATCTCATTAAAATGCTTTATGTTTTAATGCTAGGACTGCAGCTATCACAAGAGGCAAGATGTGAACTGGCTGACGTGTTCAGCTAAAGAACAATTGATCATGCCTGAAATTTCCACGTTGCCAATTCTTACAGAGGCAAAACACTGCACTCACATTCTCAGAACTACGACTACCGTGTCCATTTTCAAATTCCACCCTGGGGAAATGCACCTAAAGCTACTGGTACCCAGCTTTTGGCTTTAAAGACCAGTTTGTCTGATTTATTGGGGTTTTTTTTATAAATTGTTTAATGAACAGTTGACCAAAGAGTAGCCTGCAATTTCCCAAATTATTTCACTATTAGATGAAAAAAGATCTGATAATCATAACAACCTCAAACAAAAACATATAGGGAATGATCATTCATCTGAGTTGCCCTGACAGATCAATTGTAAAAGACTTCCAAGAATGTGGTTATCAATAAATTCATCTACGTGTATACACATATGCACGGGCACATAGATATCTCTCTCTTCTATTATATACTGCATTGTCTTAGTGTTTATTTAGGAGAGATGGGTGGAATGTGAATGTTACAGCTGTTTCAGACATTCATCTCCCAGAGAATAAGTTTTCTGCAAGGAAACTGCGCACTAGAATTTGATACTCTTTTCTTTTGAATAAACCTAACTTGAGCAAGTATGAAAATGGGATTTAAAATGTTTTTAGATCAGCCGCAGCAGCTGAGCAAAAGGGCTTTACAAATGCAAGCTGAGAGTTTGCTTTAATTTTACTAAACAACTTCCTTGATTTTCTTTCATTCTTCAACAGCCCAGGACACACAAAAAAATAGTATTTGGAGAAACTACTTATACTAAGCATGTTCTCTGACAGTATATACACATAGCATTATGCACGGTGCATGGCTTTGTCCTCTGCAACTTCACCTGCTTGACTTCCTGACAAGATCCCGCAGGACAAGGACGATGATGTGTTTCTATATGGAATTGTTTACAGCACAATCAGGTATAAACAATGATGAAATAATAATAGAACTGGACAGCACTTGTGTTGAACAGAGTCTGTAACACAGTCAAGCTAGCAACTAAACATTTGAAACTATCCTCCCCAGACATGGAAGAGACAATTGCAGGCACTGGGAAATAAATCCACTTTCTGCAATTTCAGGAATAAGATATTATAAAGATGAGCAGGGAGAGCAGCAACCAAATAGAACAGAAAGATCCATTATCCTTTAACTTGGAACTCATTCAAAAGGAAGTTGAAATCACCACTTCACCACAAGATACTCAAGAGAGACAGTTATTTCTGGAGGACCTGAAGTTACACAAGAGAATTTTGACAGATAACAGGAAATCAAATCCAAAAATGAGATGCTAATTCACAGTAGGACACAAGCAACAGCCACTGTTTGCTGACTCTCCCACCTTCTTGCCAGATGTAGCAAGAACATGTCATTTGCAAGACAGATAACTTCTTCCTTCTGAAGGCACAAAAGTCACAGTGAGAAATCACTCTTAATTTGAATCACATTTCCAAACATAGCAGGGCTTGGGCAAGATGGGAAAGAAATGTTGAGAAGGAAGTACCCAGTTCCTCTTGAGTGGACAGAGGAGGATCCCTTCATCTCTTCTCATTGGTGACCCTTCACTTGCTGAATAAGCTTGATCTGTCTTTGTTATGAGGTACTTATTAGAAAAAAAGCACACAATACAATAATGTTTGATGAATAGGAAACTTGCCTTCCCAAAACAGACAGCTTCATTCACAGAAGATTTTAAAGGTTGGTATTTAATTTTCATTCAGAAAGTAAAAAAAAAAAAAAAAAAAGAAAAATATGCAAACAGAAAGCTGTTCTTACACAAGTCAGAATGTATAAACACCTGTGCAGGGACCATAAGGACTGTGCTTTCTCAGAGTGAACTGGGTGAAGCAACTTCAAAAATTTCCCCTCTCTTTTTTTAGTACCTTCCCTTAGGCTTCATCTCATTCAATGCAAAACACATGAAATTTGGTCACCCAAAGGAAAGAAAAATCCAGAGGGTCTCTCCCATGGTTTACGCCTGACATTTTTTGATTTAATGACTTCAGTGCTTCATTTGAAAAGGTTCCACTTCTGTAAATAGTCTTACCAAAAGTCTTTATACGAGCCACGGATTGGCAAGTGAGACCCTAAGTACTACTTCAGCTGGCAAGCAGGATTCAAGGCTCATTTCTGTTGCCTTCAATGGTAGTTCCACGGTAAAAACATTCCTTGTCCTAACATGACATGGCATAATATAGGAGAATACAAAGATTTCTATTATACACCTCCAAATTTTGCCAAATGTCTTCATCCAGAAGTCAACCTGATGTTCTACTTTCAAATGACCAGAGCCAAATCCTAAAAGGAGATTTCAAGGAACATGCCAATTTTTGAATTGTATCACAACATGCTCATCTATAGGTATAAATCAGAGTTTACCTCTTGTGAAAGACGTTTGCACATTTCTTTGACTAGAAGGTCTTCATTAAGGTTAAAAGCCTTAAGACTAGATAAAATGGGAACCTACTGTCTTTTGAATACATACTGCCCCAGCTGCTGCCACTTCTTTACCAGTTTACAATGTCGTTACTCTGTAGGCTACTGAGAGAGCTTGGCCTACACAGGCATTTCCACAAACCACTGTTCCTGTCTCATCAACATGTCTTCATTCTATGCTCTGTCCATTGGAAGCTGGATGCTACCTTATTAAAGACGAATCCCTCTTCTTCCTGGAGATCACTTTCCAGGCTGACAGCCCAGTGCTGCTGGTTCTAGGCTGACAGTCAACCATACTAGGGCATCAAGGACTCACACACTGGTAAATATTTCAAGAGCCACGGTTACAGGAGCAGTTTTCATCATAACTGCTCTTATCCAGGTATTTACAGTGGCCACCATTTCTGCAAGGGAGAAAAAGCTGAAGCCTCCTATAGGGAAACCCAGACCACAAATTCTTTGTCCTCCTCCTCCTGTAATGGATCAGGCTCTTGAGACTGATGAGAGGTGCTGGGCCATGCTCATTATTCACATAATATTTACTGATGTATTATAATGTATGTAACAGCATCCTGCTTGTGATGCTGACAAATGTGTTCTGCGCAATCTCTTCAACCAACCAGCAGTATACATTTTCTGGTTTCATTCCTCTACCTGACTAGGTCCCCCTGTTCACTGAATGCACTGTTTATGGTCATGATCTTCAGAAAACCAACACTTATGCAAGGTATGCAGCGGTCTGGAACGCTCCCTCTGTGTGCTATTCAGAGACCTCCACTAACTTACATTCTTGAGAATGTAAGAATTCCCAAGTTTGAAAATAAAACCATAAATGCATAAGGCTTAAGAGGCTTTGCTCAAGTATCTCAGCACGTCCCAAGGATCAAATAATTTAAATCTATTATAATATTGTACCTTCTTCACTTCCCCACCTTTCCTCCTCACTGGGATATAGCAAGGCAGTCACATATAATCAATTTACAGTGTCAGTATTTAAAGATTTTGGAGACTGATGAATAAAGGTGATGGCTACCAGTCTAGCAAAACTTGAACCTAGCATACATTCCTCCTCAACTGTTCCCTCCAACTTTAAATTCACCTATTGAGTCCATAAAGTTCATATAAACTTCAAAATTATTATACTCAGTTTGGAGACAGTGCCATCCTACTTTCACTGTTTCAAAGGCTTATTCCATTTCAACTCTGCCTCTGCTTAAGAGATAACTGAACTTGGCCCTCAAAAAAAAGTGACTTTTTATAACCCACTGATAGTCACATAACCAGAAAGGAATAAAATCCCACTTTCTGTAAGTGGCTAATCCCATCAGGACCTTGTTCTTTACTGGATCAGTGCTTTTTGCACCAATGATCTAAGTCCGACAAACTATACACAACCAGAGAGCAATGGTTAACACATATACTGATTGCTGTGGAAGTCATTGATGGCTTCAGTACAATTCAGAAATCTCACTTGGTTGGAGGTAGATATTATTTTGGACATATTTTTGATGCCTATAAATCACAAGTGAACAGCTTGCCTAATGACACTGACAGCAATCAACAATTCAAATATTCCCCAAAAGAACAGAGCAGCAGGCACACCTTGCCCCACATCTTTCAGATCTGACCTGCAGTCTTCCTCTGAGCCCCCTGCATCCAGCACATGCAGAGCTTCCTGAGCCATCCAGCGTCTCAGTGAATCATTGCTTGTTTTTGTAAATATTACTGGCCACAGCTCAAAGGAGCTTTTCCACGCTTTTGATCTCCACTACAAACGTGAAGGACTGAGCAGCATGCCGCCAGGAAAAGCTGCATCCAGCAAGAGGCTATGAAAACTTCTGCCTGTAGGGTCAGTAAAAAAGGAAGGTAAGCTCTTCCACAACACAGTACAAAATTATTTCTAGGAGAATTCTGCTTTATATGTTTGGAAACTGTAATTTACATCCATCCATCCCTGCTCTCTAAATACCAGACTTTCCATGAGGGCATGTTTCAGAAGAAAGCACAGATACACAAGGCTGGTTTGTGCACCTCACCAAGCTTACATGTCACTGCATGCAGAAACGAACAGTATACACACATGCTATGAGTGAGCATGAATAAGTTATTCCTTTGGCATAATGACTAGAAAAATTAAAGAAGATTTTTCTGAGAAAACTCCTAGAAATATTAATCTAAATATTGTTAGCGAGGCACAGAGTTATAAGCATGCACTTTCTCTCATGCCTTAGGATGACTTCAGATCTCAATTTCTTCCACAGATGTGCCTCTTCGCCAGGTTCTGACAAGGCTGTTCAGAAACCCAGTGATTACAGTGCAAAAAAAATTTGTGCTTTCATCTATAAAACATACCAAATGGACTGTGTTTCACTGGCCTTTTGTTTTCCAGTCTCATTTTCCCTTAAGGTAAAATCATGGCAGTATACACAGCCAGAAGAGTTTCCTGTGAACATCTACCACAGTCTGTTTCCATAGAAAGATTATTTCCACACAGATGTTTCACGTGGTCTTAAATATTTCAATAGCTAGTGTACCTTCTTCACAGACGAACTACCCCAAAGTTGTCACCCATACTGCTGGCAAGCTATGTCTTCTAAAGCCAAAGCTTATCACTTCTTCTTCCAGCCACTGCACACTCTTATGCGTCTGCCCACACAGCTGAGAAGACTGAAATCCCAAAGAGCAATTCCAAGTATAAAGACCTCTGCAGTCTCATATTCTTAAAATCCTGAAGCACGGTACTGAAAAGCCTTTCTACAACATGGATTGTTTTTTGTGGTCCTCTTCTGACCTCTCCCCTAGTATTTCCATATCTTCCCCAAAGTCTGAGAATCAGAATTGGACACAAATTCCACCAGAAGTTTAGCAGTGCTGGGTACAGTAATAAACAGCATTCCTCATTTCTATTTGGCAATCCTACTAAAGCATATCAGGATCAGATCGAGGGGCTCTTTGCCAGAGCTGATTAGCAAGACAGCTTCTGCTGAGGAAGTTCCAACTGCTTTCCCACCCCAGGATAATCTCTGGATCCCTGTTTAAGTCAGTTTCTTATGCTGTATGCACAAACTTGCATTCTTTCATTTCATTGACATTGCCTTTATTTGGCTGTAGTAGAACTACACAGAAGTATGGCTAATCTTTAAAACGGAGCTAAAAACCAGACAAAGAGATAAAGGGAATAACCCATTAAGCCATGAAGATGTCCCATAAAAGTTGTGTGCAAGTATGCTGCTGAGTCAAAAAGGGGAAAGCCTTCAAGTCCTGCTGTCCATCTTGGGAATTGCCTAGGAAACCACCACATTGATGGAATGGATCTGGCACCATTCCACAGCACCAAATTCAGAAGTGAAAATTAATCTTCAAGAAAGTTACTAGTTGCTGCTGATATTTAGAAAGACAGTGTTCATTCTTCCTAGCATCCCCGCATTCTTGTATGCAATAACAGTTTAACTAATTCAGACATTTTGGGGAATATACAAACCCATTTATTGTTTCTAGTAACAAGTATTTACTGTCATTTTCAGTAGAGACTGAAACTTTTGTTTTATGGGAACAGATCATATCTTGGAAATGAAAACAGTTAGGAGGAGCATAACACATGGACTTACCCTGTCCACCTATGGTCCATCAGATATTTATCTGTAAAGGCCAAAGGACAAATATACTTTAAAAACCCCATTACATTAGCTTTTATTTGTTTCCTTTTGCAACATCAGTTGCACAAGCATGAAAATGTAAACAGCATTATTCTCCCTTATCAGTGACCTGTCTCCTCCAAGATTTATTCAGAGGCCAGAACCAGGTTCCACAGCATCATCACGGACTAACTTCACAGACACTGGATTACCCTATCAGCAAAGCTGCTGGGAGAACAGTCTGGACAGAGAGCAAAAGCCTTTGTTTACATACACATTCCTTCTTAACTAGCAAGGAAATAACTCAAACTAATATAAGTAACAAAATAGCTTGGTATAAACATCTCCATGCACAGATAAGCATGCACGTATCATACACAGGGCCTTAAGTCTAGAACCACAGGGAAGCTGCAAGTGGGAAGTGTTAGTAAGAGTCAGAAAATCAGGACCCTCTGTCAGTTTCTGCCTGTAACTTTCTTCAAGCATTTTCTGCCCAAGTGCATTAAAGCTCAAAAAACCAGAGGCCTATTGACTGTAGTTACTTGGGGTCTCTTACTCAGCCTTTGGCCATGCAATTTCACTGCTGGGTCACTAGTTTGACCCAATTCAAGAAACTGGCTCTAGAAGAAATTATGTTTAACCTTTAGGTCACTGGTTTGGATCTAGTACAGGTCAGTAGTAGCTGAAAGTCATCATCAGACAGTTGTTTACAGTCTGATGCAAAATGAATTTACCAACTTTCCAGTTTCACTGCATACTGCAGTATTTATACCATTGAGGACCTTCACAACACCTTTAAAAAATTCAGCAAATGACTAAATCAGGCTGAACTGATTGATTGGATGTGGAGTCTCCAGATCAAAGCTGAAAAACCATGATAAGCCAGTAGAACAGCTTGTACTACTACCACTTGTGTTTGACAGTCCAAGGACAAGAGAAAAGAAAGTATGTTTTGCAGAGCTCTCAGCTTGGTGCCTTACAGTAACACTAAAATCTATTAAAAAGTACAGTCTGTTTTTAGCAAATATTTTTCTAACTACAGATGCCAATAGAAGGCACAGTTGTTTGTGTCAATACCCTGAAAGCGCCACAATTCTTTTCATCTAGTCTATATTAGGTGTTAGGAAAACATAAATGTTGACCATGAGGTGGGATATAAAACACTCTTTTTAAACACACCTTGGTTACATCTGGTTAGTTACAGTAAGTTCATCACTGACATTACACCCAGATACTTTTTCAAGGAATATCAACATTTGAGGGCTGGCAGTTTAATGTTATTCTGGGATTCATATGAGAGGAGAGAAGTGGGCTGTGAGTTACAAGGGGATGTGTATTGCAAGAGATTTGGCAGGCCAGGGTTCCCATTAGGCCCAAATTCAGGATGTCCTATGTCTGTATGTATGCTATTAATCACTAGCTGAGGCATACCAACAAAAGTAGTTTGTCCATTAAAAAATTGATTGCTCATTTCAAGAGGAACAGAATTATCCCATCTGCAGAGTTCCAATCTTGGGAAAAAGCAGAGTTTCTTCAAGTTCTGTTCAAAACAATCTAGAATCAGCCAGATGGCTCCAGAAGAGAAAATACTTTTCTCCTTCTGCCTTCAGGCAGGACTATTCCTTCTCCAAGGATGGCAGAAAAGATAATCTTCAAACCATGAGAACATTTAAGAGCAACAAAGTAGGTGGATTTATAATTAAGGAATTAGCTATTAAGAGAATAAGATCCCTCTATCTTTTGTAAGAGCCCCCAGTTAACAGATTAATTACACGTTAAAGATTCATCAAAATGTGTAACTTCCTGTATAGATTAATACACAGGTATAAAAAAGGGGCATAACAAAGAAGAGTGTATACGGAAAATTATAGTAAGAAAGAAGAAGAACAAAACAGACAAAAAAGTAGGATCAGAAGATCACAGGATATTTCAAACTGGAAGGGACCTCAGGAGGTCTCCAGTCCTACCTCCTGTTCAAAGCTGGGACAGCTATAAGGTCAGAACTGGTTACTCTGGTCTTTATCCAGCCAGGTTTTGAAAACTGCTGATGACAGAAACCGCGCAACTGCTCCAGGCAACCTGTGGTGTTCAGAATATAGAAGAAAAAAAAGGAACAGACAAACAAGAAAATGCAGAAACAGGCAGACAGAAAAATGCAGAAGGAACAGTAAAAGAACCCAGAACTGATATTAACGACTATCACAAAAGTAAAAAGAAAATATACAGGAAGAAAGTAAAGTTCTTTTAAGAAGAAAAAAGTATAGGGAAACATTGTTTAGTACTTCAATTTATCCAGGAGTCTAATGTGAATGGTCTGATTCTTAAAGACTTGATTTTGTAAAATAAAAAAACCAACCCAAAACCAAAACAAAACATAAAACCTTTATGGCCTTTAAGCCAGCTCAACCCATACTCCAGACCCTGAGGTAACCAAAGTTACCAGCTACTTTCACACATGTATGCTGCAGCCAGACCTGGTGTGCAGTGTTTCATACATTTCTGCTACAATTTTGAGGCTCTGTAGTTTCATCAAAAGAGCAGCTGACTGAATGACATCCAGCTAAACACGTCTACCATATGGCTGCTTTAATGCTTTCTTTTGCAAGGATTTGGGAAATAGCAGGAAAGCATGGCAGGGGCATTTTTAGTGGTTGGTGGATGAAAAGGTTTGGATAAACTGTGTTCACTCAACTCCTGATGAGATTTTGGCTAAGCCAGCTCATGCTAACGCGGGGAGCAGCACCATTAGGTCAAAGCGAGAGTACCATGTAGCAGGAGAGGTGGCCAGGAAGAGCTAGAGAGCCATTATGCAGCCCTGATCACCTGCAAATTGCTGTCTCCAGCAGACATTATCTTTTGTTTCCTCAGAAGAGGAAGTTTCCTCTGAATCTAAATTATGGAAATGGTAGAGACCAAACCTCCGAGCTGCAGGGTATAAAACTCAGCTTACCCAAAAAAGCTTTTGAAGTAGATCCAACAGCAGTTGGACTGTTGAGGCTTTTGTGCTTCCCATGCTTCCTGCTGTGATACAGGGGACACCTGCACCGATAGAGGGGGAAGGATGAGCACTCTCACCATCTGCTACATTACTAATTCTTTTCTTTTGCTCATAGGTGCACGATATTAAGAGTTATGGGTTACAAGTTATGAAGTCTTCTGACCTGAATGGTGAATAAGTGAGTTAACATGATAGACTAGTCTGGGCAAAAGGGTACTGAGCCCCCGTTTGGTGTGTTTGTTTGTTATATTTGTTAATGATCTCATGAAATACAGTTTAAATCGATGAGAACATTGTTCTGTAAATTTGAGAGATCCAAACAGACCTTGACAATAAACATTTCAACTTTTATTTCCTGGCCTATTTGTTCTGTTACAACCATTCTGATTGCAGAATCAGCAAGCACAGGATATCTCTAACATCAGAGACCAGGCAGAGGAAGGATATTGTACTAATATCCACTCTATTGCCACTACACATGGTCAAGTGAGACAAAAGATGCCACTAGTCCCTGCCCATGGCAGGGGGTTGGAACTCGATGATCTTTAAGGTCCTTTCCATCCCTAACCATTCTATGATTCTATGAAAATGGACAAAATTGTCATCATAGAATCACAGAATTATTTCAGTTGGAAAAGACCTTTAAGACCATCAAGTCGAACTGTTAACCTACCACTGCCAAGTCCACCACTAAACCATGTCCCTCGATGCCACATCTACACATCTTTAAAATACCTCCAGTGATAGCAACGCAACCACTTCCCTGGCCGGCCTGTTCCAATGCTTGACAACCCTTTCAGTGAAGAAATTTTTTGTAGTATACAATCTAAACCTCCCCTGGTGTAACTTGAGTCCATTTCCTCTCATCCTATCGCTTGTTACTTAGGAAAAGAGACTGACACCCACCTTACTACAACCTCCTTTCAGGTAGTTGCAGAGAGTGATAATGTCTCCCCTGAGCCTCCTTTTCTCCTGACTAAACCATCCCAGTTCCCTCAGCTGCTCCTCATAAGACTTGTGCTCTGGACACTTCACCAGCTTCATTGCTCTTCTTTGGACACACTCCAGCACCTCGATGTCTTTCTTGTAGCAAGGAGCCCAAAACTGAACACACTATTCGAGGTGCGGCTTCACCAGTGCTGAGTACAGAGGGACAATCGCTTCCCTAATCCTGCTGCCTACACTATTGCTGATGCAGGCCAGGATGCTGTTGGCCTTCTTGGCCACCTGGACACACAGCTGGCTATCAACCAATACCTCCAGGTCCTTTTCCACTGGGCAGCTTTTCAGACACTCTTCTCCAAACCTGTAGTGTTGCAGGGGGTTGTTGTGACCCAAGCGCAGGACCCAGCACTGAACCTTGCTGAATCTCATACAACTGGCCTCAGTCCATCAATCCAGCCTACCCAGATCGCTCTGCAGTGCTTTCCTACCCTCAAGGATATCAACACTCCCCCCCAACCTGGTGTTGTCTGCAAATTTACTAAGGGTGCACTCGATTCCCTCATCCCAATCATTTATGAAGAAATTAAACTGAACTGGCCCCAGTACTGATCCCTGGGGAACACCACTTGTGACCAGTCCCCAGCTGTATTTAACTCCATTCACCACAACTCTTTGGGCCCAGCCATCCAGTCAGTTTCTTACCTAGCGAAGGGTATGCCCGTCCAAGCCACGAGCAGCCAGTTTTACTAAACTAGGCTTTACAACATCCACAGCCTTTCCCTCATCCACTAAGCAGGTAACCTTGTCAGAGAAAGAGATCAGGTTAGCCAAGCCAGACCCGCCTTTCATAAACCCAGGGTCTGGTTTATTAGTTAATAGTAACAGGATGCTCAGGCCTTAGAAGAGCTTAGACAGTGAATGCAGAAGTCCTTTGCCTGAAGAGTTTATACTGACCACCACCAGTCAGGGCATTGGAAGGTTCTACAAGACTAAGGGGAAAAAAGATTTTTCCTTTTGGGCCCTCCTGCCTTTTTTACTGACATGGGATGGTATCTCTAGGCCTTGCTTTAATGTTTGAAAGGCCTAGGTGTCAACAGAAGCACCATTGCCTCAATAATTCAATCGATACGGACTCTAGACCCTCGAGATGGAGAAGACTACACAACAGCAGCGTAAGCAGCCAGGGAGACAAATAACAGGCTTTCTTTTGATCTTAACTATGAGGGAGTACACCAGGTAATATTTTGATCATCACTGTGCTCACTCCACAACAGGCAGCACACAGAGGTAACATTAAAGAGTCAGGCATAAATCTTCATTTTAAGACAACAATACCAAAGTTAGGAAGATCATTTTAGCATTCAAAGTAAGTAATCAGGTGATGACAGGAGGCCACATCTGAGCATCTGAACTAAGAAAACCCCACAGAGCTTCAAGTGCCCGTGACGCAGTCTTTTCCAATTGAGTGTAAATAGGACATGTCACCTCACCCAACACCCTGGACCACAATGTTTTGAATGTACCAAAGGAGGAAACCACAGTGCAAAGAGGAAGCGACAAATTCAGTTTTAAAAAGCTTGCAGGTTTAAACCAACTTTATCATAACCAGAAACAGCTATTAAATTCCAAAGCAATAACACATCATTAGCAATTAAACTCCTGAAACTGGGCAGCAAGCTCTGAAACTTTTTCAATGGCACCATTGAGTGTAGGGATTGCTCCTGCTACCTGCAAGGCTACCACTGGCAGGCAATTGTTTATCGGAGAGATTAGAATATCACACACCACTACCACAGGTACCAGTGCAAAATGCAAGACAAACACCACATAATTTCATATGTAGTTAAGAAGTAGGGCCAACTGGTAAATGGTTTTATTTTTGTTTTATTCTTCACTGGTTTAGCAAAAGCAAGACCTTGCAAAACAACATTTTTTGGGTGGTAGGGTGCAAGAATGGTGAGAAAAAGCAAAAAAAGAAACACAAAGACAATAACCCAGATGTTATTTTGTGTAGCATGTCTCCAGTTCTGATCAAGAACCTCAGCCCCACCTCCTCTCTTGCCTTCAAGATTTTTATTTTATCAGCATAAACACATCTTACAGAACACGTCACTTCTGATATAGCACTTATTTTTTTTCTTTGAAACCACTGTTGTCACAAAAATTTTCAGCACAATCAAAATAGGAAATACTTTATCATATTGAGGTCCACTGAAAATCCACTGTTTTACAGACATAGTAAGTTGTATTCATTTATTTATTTATTTGAAATGCATATTATTCAATACCGCACTACACTAAACTGAAGGTGAACTTCTTTTACTGATGCAAAAGAACGACAAGCAAATCCTGGGGTGAAGCTATAATAAACTCAAAATTGCCCCACATTGCATAGGCCAAGCTGCCTTATTATGTGCCATTTGACTTGCTCACAATTACTGTTCAGCCCATTGGACACAAATACCTTGTTATAACAAGTGAGGAAAGCAAAGTATCCCTACGTAAGGGAAACCCACAATCAGAATAGCATGAAGGTGATACAGCCTCCTCTCTCCCATAGGATCTCCCCATCCAGACAAAAGATGTTTCATTTTAACAGAAGGCAGATTCATCTGAGGCTATATCTACATCATGTATGGTAAACACTAGGAAGATTAGCCTGTGCTGAGCTCTCTGCCTCTGTGACTCATCTGCTGCCGGAACCCTCTGGATCCCAACAGCTCGTTTCACACCAGCTCACGTGACCATCACAGTGATGACTAAGAAGCAGATGCACCCTCAGGAAAAGGAGAACTGGGCAGCTGTTGACCATTAGCCAAGACAATGAACTCTAGGGACATAAAGTACTTGACATGTTGATGTTATGCTGTTCAAAGTTACCTCATGCGAACCTGGAGGAAAATAATGTGACCAATCTTTGCTAGTTTGTGTATGCTGGTTGAACAGTCAACAGAACAAAGTAGAGGCTCCAAGGATCGTGAGGTTTTTGGCATTTAACCTGAATCCACTGTGAACCTTCCCTCTTGAGATTCAGATTTAGTCACTGACAGACACTATACTAGCTTGAAGGCACTGAAGTTTATCTTAAACTTCGTTCTTGTCTTTCATTCCTACAGAGCACTAACTGGAGATGGTTTTCAGACTTCTAAAGCTTCAAAACTTTGCAGGCTCATCTTCTTAAGTCACTTTCAGTGGGTAGCAATTTAACAACATTAACTAATTCTCAAATATGACAGCCACTATTTCTACTCCTCAGACAGAATATCAACATTACCATTTTTAAGTTAAAACCAGAGGGAACAGGAAGGAAAAAGGGAGTTGGATGCGACTTATGAAAGATCATTCAGCAGCAGGGGCTAAGGATGACTGGACCCAGGAATTTGGTACTCAGGGCATATGCCCACTGCAGCTGAGATGTGACTATAGGCCAAGGGCAGGCAGAATGTCATATTTCACAGCATAAGCAACAATAAATTAAATACATGGCAGCTCAGACTTTGGCACAAATGAGTTTGTCAAATCCTATGAGCTAGGATTTGATTTTTTTTGCTGAAATTCATCCAGTTTCTTGTGATAACGCTTTACCCGAGCTCAGTAACCACAAATTACCCCAGGCAGGCAATAGGAAGTACGGCTTACTACTAACCCTTCCTACTGATCTTTGGAAGTGGTCTGTATTGCCTGACTTACATAAGAACACGCAACAGAAAACATTTAGTATGTTTGTTTAAGAAGCAAGTCTACATTAGCCAATAATTTGGCACGAGTGTCATCCAGCCAAAAGTGTTGGTATTGATCCTCCTATGGCTACCCTGTATGTGCAAAAAGCCAAAAATTCTCCACTTGGTGCACATCAAAACCACTCCATATAATGAACAAATATTCAGCAAGTGAAGATCATTGAGGACTTTCTTCAAAACCATGCTAGTAATCTCAATGAAAACGCTACTGCAAATGCAGACTAAGACATATTTGAGACATAAATGAATCTTACTGAAGGGATTTGGTAGAATATGGGAATTTATGTACCTCTACTCTCAATGTATTTGAAAAAATAGCAGCCAACTCCTATACTGTATATGTTCCCAGAGTATCCTGGAGCCAAAAGCTTCAACCACTTAAACTAGAATTCTAGATTCAGACTGGTTATCAGTAATTTCAACTAAGAACCATCCTGCATCATTTACAGTCCTTCTTAGACCCAGGTGACAAAATCATGCTCATTGGTTCGCTAAGCAAAACCAACAATGAAATTCAGTAAGTTGAAAATCTACCATATAAAAAATGAATTTAAATTAAAAGATGAGCAAGGGAAGCAAAAAACTGGATGAAATCAGATATTTTAAGAACTTCAGAATTTATTTTGTGTGTAAGACATCAAGATTTTTTTTCCCTTCCTTTAAAGCTACAGGATCATAGCTGTTGAAGCCTGAAATTGTAGTTCCATACCCTTTTGCTTTTAAATTAAACAAATGATCTCAGTTTTTGGAGCAGTTTTTGACTCCAGGGAAACTATTCCATTAAAAGAGTGCCAGAAACATATTTAATTGATGTGTGTCCCAAGAACAGCTCAAAAGAGTGCAGACATACCACATATAGATTTCAAGGAAATTACTGAAAGGCCACAGAGCTTCAACAGAACGTGATATGTGAAACACAGCATATGAAAGACTCAGTATTAAAAGGGTAAATTCAGTTCGAGAGATATTAATCTGATTACCTAAGAGGTACTATGAATTGGATACGCTCCTTTGTGCACCATATCCAACCTGGACAGATGGAGGAGACTTTATGCTCCATTTTCTGACATGTAATTAGTTTTTAAGGGATGATCAAGTTACAGATACAATGTTTTGAACAATTTTTTCATTTGGGAGTGGTGCATACACTAACCAGCCTATAACATAAGATTTTATGACTTTATTTTCTTGCATGGATTACAAGCTCCACAACTTGACTTAGATGTTCTCATTGTGAGCTGAATGCTCTCTATGCACCTGCCTGATAGAAAACCAGTCCAGCAACATCTCTAAACAAAGCACTCTATACAGAGCTCTGAAACAAGACTTGCACAGACTAAATTCATCCGAATTTCATGCACTACCATTTTTTTATCCAAATTATAAGCAATTGTCATATTTTTCTGCACCATCTCCTCCTCTCTCCTTCCTGCCCTCAATGGCATTTTCCAGGATCTACTGACAAAAAAAAATAAGTAAAAATAAATTATCAGTTGCAGGCTCCTGCCCTTGCCAGATTCATGCAGTGACACCATAGTCGAACTTCCATCACCGTAAATTTTGAAGTCACTGGGCTTGGACTGTCAAGTCAGTTAGCTATTAAAATGTTACTATTTTACATTATGTAATGAGTGCTTTTAAAAAACAAATCTGAAATCTATTTTTGTTTTGTTTATGAACTCCATTTCAGTATGCAGAACAAAACTCAAAAATCAGATGTCTAATTAGGACATCCGTACCATGGCATTTTGTATTAAAAAGGCTGTCTGCATGGCTTATCAAAGCCCTTAGGCTTTGCAGACCACAGCAGCAATCACGAGGCCACTTGCTGTTTATTTCTCCATCAGCATCCCACATGTTTAAGATTGTGCTCATATCTATGGGTATATGAATAACACAATTCACTTTACAAAATATAGGGGAAAACTTAGGCCACCTCCACTACTATAGCATTTAACTACTTTGAATATAACTTTTGATTATTCAACAGAGATAGTCTTCAATCCTTGCATTAAGGCAAGGAGTATTCAGGGAGAACTGTTTTGGAAAGGGTGGCTTGGGAGAAGCAGCAAGATAGAAAGGTGGTGGGGCAGAAGTTGCAGCTGGTACACATCCAGCAGTTGTGGCCGAACCTGCTGTGCTGCGAGGGAGCTGGGGCTCGCTGCCAGCCAACTGACGGGGAAGTAAGATGAAGAGGCGAGTCCATGAAGAAAAGCTGCAGCAGCGTGGGAGGACTATGACCTTTTGATCTCCAAGATGTTCCTGATGTACCAAAGTGACATGTCAGCTCTAATAGGCTGCACTCTCCAACTGGTGGCAGGGGTCTACAAATTACTGTGAGATCTGAAGGCATTTGTTGTGATGATCGTGGCCTGGATGGGGCATATCAGCGCTTCCCCAGCAGGACTATCTGACAATCTATCCCAACAATTCCCAAACCAGGGGTCATAACCTCCAGCAGGGTCACAGCCGCACAGAGTGGGGTCGCACGCCTGACAGAGATGCAATTGTTTACGTTAGTATTTAGGGTCGCAAGCTCGGCTGGGGAGAGTTCACCACCAGAAACACAGGCACAAACAGACACCATTTGGAAACAGCTGGTCTAACAGATTTCATGCTCAGAAATGACTTCTTGATATTCAGCTACAATGTGCCCAAACTACTCCCTTACATATCCATGTGCCAGCCTGAAACAACAGCTCCCCTGCCAGGTATCAACTGGCTCAAATTACTCCCAAAGAATCATGGCTGCTCACACGGTAGTAGCATCTGCCTTGGAGTTTGCTTTTTCCTCACAAATTTTTCATTGTTAACAGTGGAGCTATTCATACTTGAGCCCCTGTCTTTTCTATCCTTCCTTAGAAGAGATATGTACATAGTTAAGCACCAGCTTAGGCAGGAATCTCTTGTAGACTGCAGCTTGCCTGGGAGATTGGAGCAATGGCAGGACATTTTAGGAGAGCAGAAATTAGTATAAACAAAGCTTTCCTCTAGTTAAGCTCCAGGCATTTCCTCTTTCTACCATTTCTGCACCTACCTTTCTGTACAGCACCGTGACCAGTTGGGTTGCTCTTCTCTGAATGCTCCTTTATTTTTATTTTTTGTATAACTAGCATTTTTAGTATATTATGAGAAGACAAGCAGAATCCAGATTAGATGAATTTTGCCCATGTGGAGCATGCAAAATCTGCTCATACTCAAACTGCCTATTTTCATTAAATTAAAAGATAGCACAACAACCATATACTGTCTTTTTATTATCATGTTATGTTTGGGTTTAATGTAACGTTTTAAGAGCAGACTGTCACTGGGAAAAAGTTCATTCACATGCCAGAGAACTCAGCTTCATCCTCCAAAAAAGGCTAATAGGTTATAAAACTTACATCATTTAAGACAATAAATCATTATTACAATAATAAAGCAGGAAATACACACAAATTAAGCAGAAACACCAATGTGCTCTTTTTATGATTAAGGGGAATCATCAATCATTGAAGCTGCCCGAGATTAACAAGGAGCCACTTTTTTCGAACATCCTGCTGTAAACCCAGAGGAAACCCAGCTGGAAGTGCAACTAGAATATAGACATCAGACTCTGAAATTATCCCCTGTGCCCTAGTCCTCACCTTCCCTTTTGGCATAACACCTGTACCTAGGGTCACTCCTAACTGGTTCAAGTTCCACATGTGAGCCATATACTTCATGTAATGCCACAAGTCAAATATAATTCCTACAGTGATGTTTTCCCACGTATAGAAATCCTTCTGATCCCTCCCAGTCCCATCAGAAGAGAGATCCACTGCTGATACTATAAAACTTAACAAGAAATGGGACTGAATGCTACTGAATGATGAACATCCAATTAATAATTTTTCCCTTAGCCTCTCTTTGTACAGATTTAAGGATAACCCACAGTAAGTTAAGACGGAATTTAATTGGTCACATTGTGCATGGGGACAAATGGTGTTTTGCTCTTTCCTACCCTTCAATTAATTTTTTACAATGTTATTTGAAATAAGTTAGTTTGGAGCAGTTCTACCAACGCTTAGGTACAACGTAGTGCTGCAGAAGGAACTTAGAGCCAAACCATGTCTTGTGTTTCTGATTTAAACAAATTATTTGAAGGAGCACAGTAAAAATTCAGGTCGGTCTTTTCTACTCTGCACAGGATGGAAGAGAAGGAGAAGGAATTACTAGCACTAAATGACCAGGTCTCTTAATGCTACTTTTATGGTATAAACAAAAGCCTAAATTCCAATGTATAAGAAAAGTTTTGTTATTCATCCACACTGAAATATGAGTTAATCTTATTTCTAAACATTTTTAGCGCAAAAGGAGATGACCAATTGACTTGCTACAATGGTTTACATCTATATGCCATCAACTGAAACTCAGTGACTGACCCATGCATGCTCTTAGCTTACTGGAGTTAAAGGAACAGGAATACACTGGTGTGGGTAGCAGAATTCATGCAAACCCATTTTACTTTGCATCAGAAGGTGCAACACGTACTTGGTTGCACCTTGTCTCAGCTGTAAGCTACTTAGCAGCTGAGCAGTCGTAACTCCTAACCACTCAACTATGACTGTAAGCACTTCTGTTATCGTGCCTCTGATTATATAGATGAGTGATTCCCAGCAAATGTACCTGAAGGGTTTTTGGATTACAAATTGTTGATTAATGATTGTAAGTCATATCACATCTTCAGAAAGAAACCACACCAAAGCAGTAAAACTTTGTATTCTATCATCACCGCAATTAGGAAATGAGGAATGGAGATTCTCTTAAACTGATATATAGAGGCGTTTGAATGCTCCTGCTGGCAGTTTTCAACCCTTTTGTAGTCTAGATCAAGTATTACACATGTCATTCAGCTTGAAACTTCCATAGACATGTACAGCCTCTGTAACACTGTTTTACTGAGAGATTTATCTTTTGATTAAAAAGACGTTAAAATTTGGCTGGATGTTATTATGTCACTACTTCCCACTTGTTGAAATATAGCATCAAAATTAGTACAGGCTGACATGACCACTGTTATCATGAAATCTAACTGCTCCACACACCACCGCAACCCTGCATCATGCAGAAACAATCACAATACCATTTCCCCTCATGGTTAATATCATTTGTTCCAGGCCCTGTAATGACGATGCACTTCCTTCAGGCATTCTTAACAGCCAGAAGGCTTTTTTCATTCCACTTAAGCACTGGGGTGCAGACTCCACAACTGCTAGGAGCACAGAGTTACCAGAAAGATTAACACCATGCAAGCACAAGAACAAAATCCTATTTTGAGGAGGCTCATTTTTCCTTCCAACATGTATGAGTTTTATCAAGCTTCTTCCTTTTTTGGTGCCCACTGCTTACTCATCCTCAAGTGGATGTGCTACATACTATCATGACTTCCAGCAGCTTAGAGAATACGAGATCCTTTCTCACTTTCAGTATACTTGGGCCTAACAACCTTTTTCATGAAGGGTTTGGAGCTGGAGAAGTAACTCAAAGACAGAACAGACTGAAGGAACAAAAGGCTTCCCACAGCACTGTTGGCTGGTGAAGGGGATTGCAGAGTCTATGCCAGGGGGTAGTTTCTTAAAAGACAGCTGAGACATGAAGACCAGCAGCAAAAGAATTAGAAAGAAACAACTCCAGCTGCTTCATTACAGTTTATGTGAATGGAAACCAGTGAGCTGAGGAACTCTACCAACTCCTACACTAAAGTCAGAAATACCCAGGGCTCAGCCCTGGAGGCACAATCCTGTGGCTGAAGGACTCGCCAAGCTCTCCTGTCCCGTCATGAGATGGTAGTTGGCTTTGGGCCTGAGTGGCAACCAAACCATCAAGTGAGAAGTGACAATTCATATCAAAGTAAAAACAGGCAAATCTCACTACATTTCCCTGTATCATCATGACTGAAGAGGGCAAAAGATATACTGTAGCACTTCACTATTTTGATGAGCCATAAAACAAGAAGAGAACTCCATCACCTTTTCAGTGATGCGTTTTAGTCTTCAGAGTTCACACCCGCACACCAGTCCAGTTGGGAAATTTACTCCTCAGTACGCATAGACGTGGACTAATTGTTGGAATTCACCTTCCAAATAATCTGGCAATACTACTAGTGTTGTTTGTACTCAATGCCTTTTTGCACATCTGAAATTCACTAACCCTTGCAGGGTCTATATAAGGGGTCACAGTCAAAAGATCTTTCTTACACTATGCCACACAGTTCCTGAGTTTCATAAACAGGCCTAGTAATCTCCATACAGATTATTCCATAATGGTAACCAGAAGAAAGGGTTTAGTAGCTATTCACAAATATTTGGGTCTCAGAAAGTCAGAGTACATGCATATTAAAAAGATAAGATATTAATTTATGAATTGTCCTATTTAAAAACTATTAACATTAACTAACACCACTGTTTCAATGATCCAAGACAAACTATCTCCTCATTCAAGCAAAATTGTGTAAAACAGCCTACAATAAGTTTCCAGAGCATTCAGCTAAAATACTGAAGGCCTAGAACATGCCAAAGTGTTACGATACTTTCTAATCTATTTAAATTCATATAATGCTGGAGCACTTCACTAGGACACACATTATTCTGCATTAGCTTTAAAACTACAAGGAGGAAGTGTTTCAGAAACTTGTTTTACAGCTGCTTTATTCTTAAGTTCACAGCTCCTGCAAAACAGGTATGTTTGTGCTCTCACAGAATGTTTTTTTTTTTTTAAGTTTTATTAAGTCACCTGCAGGTCCAACCTTAAGCATAAGTGTCTACATAAATCAATAAATAAACAAACCAAAAGCAACCAACAGTCTCTGATCTCTGGGGGGCCACTCAGCTCTCTTGGTAATACCTTCAGTGTGTTCTCTCCATTTGGCACCAGGACTGAAAAAGGGATTTGAAGGGAGAGAAGTAATAAACTACAGAACTGGTCTTACTCTGGGGTGAACAGCAGGTCAACTCATTATTTTCGCCATAGAAATATCTTGAAATATGAAGAAAGAAGGAAAGTTGCAAAATAAAAATGTATCCTCATATTTAAAAAAGGGTAAACTGAGGCTTTAAGAATAAATTTATTTAACTACAATCTGACAGGAGATCAAGGGCAAAGCAAGAAGAGAAGCCAAAGATTCCAGCTTCAAATCTTCTGCCCCTAAACTGAAGTAGGAAAATCCTGCGGGTGGGAGACATTATGGTAGCTTAGTTTTTTCCAGTCTCCACAACACGAAAGCCTACTTCTACTCAACAGCTTAAAAGAACTCAAGATCACAGCAACAAAGCTGAAAAGGTCAGACTAAACTCATTGCTCACACCGTGCACTAAAAATATACAATGCTATGACAAACCACTTGATGAACACAAATGGCAGAAGATTGAACACTGGCCTCCCCAGAGCTAGTGAAAGTTTACAGACAATTTTAAACACAAAATAATTCAGACTTTTCCAAACAAATATTTGAAAGTGCTAGCTGAGACTGAAGAAGTTTGAGATATCATTCCTTTTTTTGCCCGATGCTTTGTGCATGCTGGGAGGGGGATGCTGTTCTTGTTCATACCAACATGCCCCTGAGCTTTTTCCAAGAAAGATGGAGTTTGGCTTTGATGTCTGCGAGAGGAAGTTAGAGCTCGCAGCTGACAGACACATTAATAGGATAGGCACCGGTGGGCTAGAAGGGACCTCAGGTAGGTCACACTGTCCCATCTCTTTGCAGCACACAAATGTCATTGTCCAGCTAGCACTCAAACACACAAGTTTAAGTTAATTTCTAATGACCCTTTAAATTAGGTAAAATCCAGTCACATGAACTTTACAAAAGTAACAAAAAGAGTATAGTCACAGCCACAGATAACTTGTTTAAAAATATCCATTAACAGTCATACAAAATACTTTGTTGGGGATGTTTGTACTCCATTTCTATTGTTCACTTAGCCTAATGCAGCTTAAATCTATTTTTTAATTATTAAAGAAATTATTTTAATTGGGGTAAGAGCTACTTTTTACACATTCAAGTAATAAACAGTAACTCTTCAGGCCACATCTTCAAACCTAATGACAGTCCTGGGCTTGTCTGACCGTCTCTGCAATCTAAAATAACTTTAAGGCTTCTCAAAGTTGTCTTTGACTGGAACAGCTAAACAGAGGCTGTTCCATAAAGCATGGATGAAAGTGAAACAGCAGTACTCACATCATCCTCTAGTCTATCCCCTCTGATAACAGGGTTTGCGAGATGGCTATGTAAGAATGCTGTGGCTACAACTAGAAACTGAGTCTGGCTCCTAGGGAAGAAATGACAGCCTTACGTGCCTGAGAATTTTAGAGTCGCAGAAAAACACTACTAGTCTTAATTAACTGCTTCAGATGATAATCCATCAGGTATGTAAAGGCTAAATGAATGCAAGGAATCAGCCCACACGTACAGAAACTTCTGTATTTCATTCAGCACCTTAATTTCCAGCAAACTAAACATATTTTTCTGTCTTGAAGCAGAAATATGCACAGATCTGAGAAATTAGCTGGACATAACCATTTTCTACAAGAAATACCAATAAACAGTTCAGCAATTCTTACATCACTACATAAGTGGTGGGATTTTACAGCGAGCGCTGCTTTTATAAAGCCTTTAATGTTCTCATAAAAAACTAATGTACTTTTCAGTCACAAGTTTTCATGCACTAGATTACAGTTTTACAGAAGACAAGCTTTGAGGTTGAAACAGCTTGACAATGTCCTTTCAGCTTGTTCATCAGATCAAGTCTGTCATACATCAGATGAACAGCTTCCTTGGTTTCTTGCCTAATCTAACACATAACCCAAGCAATTCCCTTCTGAAGCACAATCAGAAGCAAAAACAAAAGCCACTGTAACATTTCATTTAATTTCTAATAGCACATTCAGTTTGAAATTTTCATTTCTGCCTCTAAGAAAGATCACCCTTTTAGCAAACCATTTACAGTGACGGGACTTTGATTTCAGATAGGACTAAAACAACATATTAGATATATACAAACCAAGGGGTCTGAGTTGCTTACAGGACTAATAATGTGTTATGGGTCCTTTCACATCTAGGTCACTGGTTCAAATTCAGCTTTAGTTGGTGATGAGTGAAAAGGAAGAATGAGGTAAGAATCCAGTCATGAATGTGGCCTCTATTCCTGCCTCTGCAACATATCCACTTTGTGCACTTGGGCTACACACCTAACTACTCTTTCCTGCAAATTCTACAGTTGTAAAATAGCATGAATATCACACTAATCCTAGAAGACTAATTCATTAAGGTTTCTTAAAGTACCCAATATTGTCAGAAGATTAAAGTATTGCTACTTTCAGGCTGTTCAATAGCTAATATGAAATAAATTAGGGGGGGAACTTTCTCAGGACAGGTCAACACCCCGATGTTAAAAGAGAAAAACACTGGCCACACTTCTATCTTTTGATAGCAAGATAAACATGGAAATTAAATGCTGACTGGGACTGAAATTCCACTTTTTATCACAGGTAGAAACCACAGGGTAAAACTGAAGCAAACTGGAAATCCAGAAGCAGCTATCTTATGGATAAGAAAGACAGAAGGAGAAAACCACGTAGTGTGGAGACACACTGTGCTCTCCCATTATACAACACAGCAGGTAAATACCATATCAACTTTAGTTGACAGAAGAGGGAAGGAAGGGAGAGAAGGAAAGAAGTTTATCATCCCTGCGTCCCCTGATAAAACTTCAGTTACTGAAGGAGCCTGCACTGCTACTGTCTCTGCTGTTCTTGTTCTGAGGCTAAACAAAGGTTTACATTTTCAACAAGGGTCATGCTGGCACATTTTACCGAGTCAGAGCCTTAATTAAAAACAAAGAATGAGAGAAACAAAGGAAAACAATACACACACAGAGCACCAACACATATTAACTTATTCTTTGGTTACAAAGTGAAAAATAATGGTGCCAGAGAGTTTAGAGACAACATGATAGCTTCATTAATAAGCAGTAACTGCTACAAACATCATAGAATTATAGAATGGTTTGGGTTGGAAAGGACCTTAAATATCATCAAGTTCCAACCCCCCTGCCGTGGGCAGGGACACCTCCCACTAGACCAGGTTGCTCAAAGCCTCATCCAGCCTGGCCTTGAACACCTCCAGGGATGGGACATCCACAGCTTCTCTGGGCAACCTGGGCCAGTGCCTCGCCACCCTCACAATGAAAAACTTCTTCCTAATACCTAAATTAAGTCTGCCCTCTTTCAGTTTATACCCATTAC
>NW_010125753.1:25023-27831 GCF_000699245.1 Pterocles gutturalis | reverse complement strand
TTTATATATATATACACACACTTTTTTAAAAATAAATGGCGGGGATGGACTCCTGCCTTTGTGGATTTTTTTCTATAATTTATTCTTTTTATTTGTGTTGGTGCCAAAAAGAAAAAAAAGATTTTTTTTCTCTTTTTTTTTTTTTTCCCCAAGGCACTGAATTGTAAATATATATTTTTTTTTTTTCTTCTCGGTATCTGTGTAAAAAGTTGCCTGTTAAACAGTTTAAAAACTGGGTATTTATTGACACAATCTGTAATTATCTAATGTATTGATTGAAACGCTTTGGTTTCAACATAGCTTTATTTTAGCTTTCTTTGTGTATATATTGTGATTATGTTGCTTAAAGGTACAAGTTAAAAAAATGCTTTATTTTTACCTTATCCATTTGCATTTGTTTGTAAAACAAAAGCGTATTTGTCTGCAGCTGCTGTCTCTCATTTCATTGAAGCAATATGAAGAAATTTCCATTACACTTTCAATAAAACAATTTTGTTTGAATACGGCAGCGCCTTCACCCTCTTTATCCTTGACTGGGGCTCAGAACTTTGCATGACGGGTGTACGTGCTGCATTGTATGTCACAGTTGTCTTTTTGTTGTTTGTATTTGGCTTTTTTGGCCCCTTTTTGAAGCTCATGGGTGCCTTGGGTTTCCCACCCCAAGCACTGAGCTGGGAGCATCCTCCCAGGGCAGGAGCAGCCCTTGTCCCAGCCTGGGGTCCTCCAAGAGGCTTCTCCTGAGCTTGCGGACCCCTGTTGCTTTTCTCACCCGCACAAAAGCAGCCCAGGGAAGAGCATCCTCATGCCCTCGTGTGGGGGAAAGGTGCAGGGGGAGCCTGGGGGGCTGAACACCAGCATGGGGCCAGTCCCATGCTGGGAAACCAGCTGTAGGGTCAGTGGGTGAAGGGGACATCATCCCAGGAGGAGGCGTGGAGCTGAGGCAGCTCATCCCTGCCCGCAGAGTCCTCCGTCGTGGCAGCTGGGTACACAAAGGGGAGGACGTCCCCAGTAGCCTCCAAGGTGTCCCCAGGTCCATCACAGCCTTGATGTCACCTCAACACTGGAACGTAGCAGGGAACACTACCAAAGCCCTGGGAGGTCACACAGGAGAAGCTCACGGAGCAGCTAGAGATGCACGAGGGGTGCCCCGAAGTCCCTCTGAGTTTGTCCAGGGATGAGTCTTCTCACAGGCTGGCACTGGGCTGGCAAGAGCAGTTTCTCCCAGGGCTGGGAGGGGGAGGGACCTTTATGGCAATTTGCCGGATTAACCCGAGGGCCAAAATGTGATCCAACCTCTTCTCTGGCAGGTCAAGACCCATGTCCTAGAGAGCATGTCCTGAGGTTCCCAAGGTGTCTCCACTCAGCCCATCACCTCATGGTTTGCGATGTTATGAAGTCCCCAGCCCAGTGGCACAGGACAACTGACCTGTTCAAGTTGCTTCCTTCTCCAACAGTGTCACTCTGTGACAAAGTGCTATATTTTTTTTCTATTGTTTTCCCTAAAAAAGGCGAAGGGGGCTGGGATACAGCTGTGTTGTGTTCCCACGGCTGCTTGGCTTGTGGATGGCAGCTGCACCCCACCACGGGATGATGGAAAAGACAGTGGTGGCAGCATCTCCATCAACAAGAAGCATTTAGGAGAAATCCTGGGAAAACCTGAGGAATCCCTGGAAACTCCTTTCCCTTGTGTGCTACAAACCATTTCCCATCACCCCGTGGAACCCCTGGGACCTGGAAGGATGCAGCCAAAAGAAGCACCACCATGATCCTGCTCCCCAGGGGAAAAGCAGAGAAAATACACTCGGTCCTGGCAACAGCAGGGAAATAAGAACGGGGTGAGGACGCGAGCCAGCCCATGGTGCAAAGGAAAAGCTGAATAAATCCCAGAAACTTGGATAGGGAAAGGCACACCTATCCCACGGACTTGTGCCCAGCAGCACGGGCGTAAATCATAACCATGGGCATTGACCTGAAAGCAAGGGAAACTAGCCCAAGAATGCCATTGTCTTAGTTTTCCATCGGGAATTTCTTTCTAAAGGTTGATGTCTGCCCCTAGAGCTGAGAAACTCAATTAATTGAATAAACTGGTTTTTATGAATTATTTGCTGGGCTGGAGAAGCAGCAATTCTGAAAAGAGGCTCATTATTTTTTATTTCATTTTATGGCGTTTATGCCTACAGTTCCCTCTTATGTTAATTATTCTCTGCTTGGGAGGGGACGAGCCCCCGGGGCACACCTCCAGCTGCCACGCGGGTGGGCTGGTGGGTTTTTGTCTCATGGTGAAGCCTTTGCACCATTCCCCCTGCAAAGGGCATTGCAGCCGGGGGACCCACCACCCCCGAAGGGATGATACCGAAGCATCCTTGAGATGCCACATCCCATCAACCACCCTCCAGCACGGGCATCTGCCATCCTGGGATTTATACCCCGTTTGACATTGGGTGGTGGGGCTTCTTCCCATCCCTGGGAACTGGTGATTCATTGACCCCCAATTAACCCACCTGTGCACTCCCCATCTTGCTCAGGGCTCCATCACCCTCTTTATTTTAATTTATTTTCTTTTTTTCCCTCCATACAGCCACCCTCACTTGTAATACCCAGAGGCTCAGAATGACTCATCGCCTGCTTTCGTTTCATTTTTAGGTGCCTACAAGAGTTGAACCATACGTGCAGCCACCAGACTCGAAAGCATTTCTCTCTGAGCGGAGGAACAGCCTCCAGAAAAGGGACAAGTCGTTTGATGACCGGCAGGGACAGGGATGGGCTGCGATGCGAGCCGAGGCTCCTCCAGACCTGGCGCCGTGCTGG
>NW_010125753.1:13292-24995 GCF_000699245.1 Pterocles gutturalis | reverse complement strand
AACAGCTATAAAATGATGGGTAGGAAGGACTTTAACTCCGGTAGGGAAAAATAAAGAAAATAACCTGGGCAAGGCTAGGGCAGGGGTGTTGGCTCTGCAGCAGTGGGGACATTTCTGCAGGGCTGGATCCTGCACGCAAAGGACTCATGTCTGCTTTGGAGATGGGACCATTGGGGGAAAAAGTACATTTTCTCATCGCTTTTCTGGCTGGTAGAAGAAAAAAGCATTACACAGCAGACAACAGGGTTGCAAATGCAATAAAAAGCATCCTCGGTGGTGTTTCTGCATCTCTGTTGCCTCCAAGACCTCTGTCAATGTAACAGGCACCTTCTCCGCCCGTGCACATGCATTTTCTGTGGAAATGAGCCAAAGTTTGCATGTGCTAAGGTTTTAACTCAGACCTATTGAACGTCTTGGCTTTCCTATAAAAAGGCACCACAGAATTGGAAACCGTTGACACGTTTGTGTGGCCCCTTTGAATTTTAGTCTGTCAATGCTATGGGATGGGGAAAGAAAAAAAAAAGTTTAGCCGTTGTTCCTTATTCTATGGGGTAATGATGTTCAGCATCATAGAAATCATCACGCCATGAAGAAGTGTCCTCTTCACCAAATCAACCCAAATTACACACTAAAATAAAAGCAGTTTGATTTCTGCACTATGTGAGGGTCCCTCTGTGGTCAGGATCTCTGGAGGAGCTCGGAGTCCTCAGCATCGGGGGAAACAGTGGTGCTAAAAGTAGCAAATAAATGTAAGTATTCTGGCTTCAGTGCAGAAAAATTCCTGTTTTGCCAGAGCTCTGGCTCAAGTGAGACTTCAGATGAAAAGTTAACGAGACAACTAAGTTTTCTCCTTCACAGCTATGGCCATGAAGAGTTCTCAGTGCTGCTTAATCCACGTTTCCATCTGTTTAGTTTATACGTCTAAGCCTGCTGCAGAGTGAATGGCAGCATTGCCATCTACAGGGCAGCTGCCTCCTTCTCCCAGCATCTCAGCTGGATAAATTGCTCTTGAGCAATGCTCATCCTCCTCTATAGGACCAGAGACACTGTGTATCTCACTGAGGTACCCTATGAAAAAAAGTCAAGTCTTAAATGGCCCACACAGCTCTGGAGGAAGGGTGGGGATGTCCCAGGGCTTGTCTACACTCCCATGCCTGGCACCTGTGTTCACAGATGGAGGAAACCATCTCCAGAATGTAAATGTTTAAAAAAACCCCATGGATGCACCCCATTTTGGTGAGGAAAGGTGGGCGAGGGACCAAAACACCTGTGGCTGGATGCGCCCTGACTCCATCGTAGTGGTAGGTCCATGAAAGCTGCCAAAGGGGGAATATCTATGACCAGTGGAGATGAAATATTTTTGCATGAGCATAGAGGCTGTGAAGACTTACAGGTCAGTCCAGCCAAGAAGGCTGAAAGGCTTGAGATGGTCTGGGGACCCAATTCCCCAGGGACCGCATGAACCACACGCCAGGGTAAAACGTTACAGGAGACCCCTGCCACCACGATGAATAACAGAAAAAGATCTCCCTCCGACATCAACCTGCTCCACTGAGATACTCTGCATAGGGAACGATTATCTATTACACTTCCCTGGAAATAAATAACTTGGCTACTACTTTGGAGTAAATAGAGATGAGAACTTAATGGTCCTTAAGTGCTTTTCACATTCAGAGCATCCCAAAGTGCATTCTGGTAATTAAGGCTGAACAGCTGTTGGAGACGAGGGAGCTGGTTGTATCATACGCCCAAATACCCATTGTTTTTGTCTGTTTTTGTGGATGAGATGTCCATAACCAGAACATCTCAATTCAGCTGTGACATGGTTGAAGGCCTCATTGCTGAACTTCACTCTGTGTGACCCTAAAGCCCCTCCAGCTCTGTTGGGTTTTGGGCCAGGTGAGATGCTCAAGGGCTTGAAGACATCCCCATGTGCCTGGTGATGACAAGGGACCTCAGGAGAGCTGTGCCCGTTCAAAGCAGTGGCAGGACAGGGTGGGATGTCCTTAGACATCCCTCATGGCACTGACCACTGCATTTGATCCCTGCACCCCTCAGCTGTGTTTCACAGCCCTACCTCCCCAAACAGCTCAAGGTATAGCCCATCCAACACCTCACCGGAGCACCCTACACCTGGTGGGACAAGCCCAAGAAGATAAGTCACCTGTTGTCATGGCTGTCTCCTTTTTCTGCTCCCCGTAAGGACATGGGGAGCACCAGTTTTCCAAAATAGAATTCATTCCCTGGTCTAGCTGCATCCTCAGCGCCCAGCTTTGGAGAAGAGGGTGGGAACCTCTTATGTGAATGTTATGTGAGGGTGGTGAGGCAGTGGAACAGGATGCTCAGAGAAGCTGTGGATGCCCCATCCCTGGAGGGGTTCAAGGCCAGGCTGGATGAGGCTTTGAGCAACCTGGGCTAGTGGGAGGTGTCCCTGCCCATGGCAGGGGGGGGAACTCGATGATCTTTAAGGTCCCTTCCAACCCAAACCATTCTGTGATTCTGTGATTCTATAGCACTGTGCCCAGGTGTGTTTTCCCAACACCATGGGATATTATATCGCTGTGAAATCTAATATCTTCATGCAGTGAAACGTGCACAGAGCACAGCATTTTCCTGACACGTGCTCCTGGGATCACAGTTTTTCCCGGCCTCTCTGGGGAACACGTAGCTCCAGCAAAGCTCTTGGCTAGTGCGAGGGAAATGAGGCACAGGAGCAGCACATGCACCCTGTCTGTGTGCTGCCAGGCTATCGCCTTCCTCTTATCCTCCGCAATAAATCATGGCTGAGCAGCACAAGCTGTTCCTGTCATCGAAACGTGGAAAGAAACGCTCCTCTTGGCACCAGGGAGGTGATAATGACCCTGAATTAGAGCTGTACATCTCCAGCACCTGATTCTCCTGCTCCTGCGGGTGCAGCCTGATGTTCCTCCTCCTGGTTGTTGCGGGAACGCGTCCAGGTCTTGCTCACGTGGAGGAAGGATTTAAAGGCGCAATGTCGAGCTTGGCTTTTGGAGCAGCTTCTGAGAAGAGGTTTCAAGCACCCAATGGCCACGGCTGCCCCACGTGGCAGTTGCATGGCTTTGGGGAGAAGCAAGGAGAGCCTGTCACCACTGTCATGTCAGGGGGTGAATGTGGGGGTGACTGTGACATTTTGGGTTGTGCCAAGGCACATGTATTCCCATTAAATTGCTAACATGGTCCTGGGAGTGCTTTTGGCCAAGGGAGCAGCAAAGTCCCTGACAGTTTCCAGTTCTGCTCAGCCCAGGCAAGGGACAGAGACTGATGAGAGTTTGGGACCCCGTGTGACACCCCCAAATCCTGCCATGGATCATGCACTGAGCTCACAGACTTAGACCATCCCTCCCCACCCCCCCCCCAGCCCAGGCATCAGGCACTGCAAAACCACCAGGCACCGTAATCATAGAATCACAGAATGGTTTGGGCTGGAAAGGACCTTAAAGATCATCGAGTTCCAACCCCCTGCCATGGGCAGGGACACCTCCCACTAGCCCAGGTTGCTCAAAGCCTCATCCAGCCTGGCCTTGAACCCCTCCAGGGATGGGGCATCCACAGCTTCTCTGGGCAACCTGGGCCACTGCCTCACCACCCTCACAGGAAAACATTTCTTCCTAATATCTAACCTAAATCTACCCTCTTTCAATGCACTTCTCAGCATCTGAGTAATTTTTGGAAGAGGTTTGAGGGGCTCCCTTTAAAAATCTCATTTCCCAAAGCCTTTGATCTGTGTCTTTTTAATTCCTTTTGAAAACTCTAAGCGAAATGTTTGCATACCGTCAGGCCAAGATCTCAGATGCCAGCGTGCTCCTGTCACTTGGCTCCTAAGTGCACTTTTAAGGGACTTTACACCATCGCTGAGCCTAACAGTCCTGGGCTCCGTCAGGGGAAGTTAAACATTTGAACTTGGTACGGCTGCAGAAATCACACACACTGTCTTAAAAGGAGCAAGAACCGTTCAGTGATATTAAAGGGCACGAGAGCTGAGATTTGGGGGTTTTTTAACATGTCAGAAGAGGAGAGTTGCCAAACTACTGAGCACCCAGGAGACACTGCCAAGTGCAGTCCAATAAAGCAGAGAGCTAAAAATACAGCTGGGACTCCACTCCTTCACAAGCCTTAAAGAAAGCGCCACTGGTTTCGTTTTGGTTTGCGCTTGCCGTAATAAGGAAGATTTACCGGTTTGCAAATCGAACTTGTGGATAAGGGTGAAAAGCAGCTCCTGTGTGTCATTGCTTATCTGTAAGCAAACACGAAGGACAGAGGGCAAGGCTGCGGACGTGCCATTTTATCATTCTCAGCCCACAAAACTTCTTTGGGAGTTGGTGATAATCGTATCGGATATTCCTCTGGTTTGCCAATGCCCTCTAGTGGTTTTTGGAGAGAAAAAAAAGGTGCATTTCCCAAAAACAGAGGGTTTTGCAAAAAATACTGGTATGTCCTAGGGGTGTGCAGGCTTCAGGAGAGATGAGATACAGACAGTTTAAAATGGAAAAAGAGATAAATAAAAATTCTTCATTCATAAATGCTCATCTTTGTTGTGGATGCCCCATCCCTGGAGGGGTTCAAGGCCAGGCTGGATGAGGCTTTGAGCAACCTGGGCTAGTGGAGGGTGTCCCTGCCCATGGCAGGGGGATGGGACTCGATGATCTTTAAGGTCTCTTCCAACCCAAACCATTCTGTGATTCTATGATTCTATCTCGTACACAGCACAGGGGGAGAGGGAAGTTTGCATTCTTAGTAGATGGTATTGCAGTTCATTAAAAGACAAATATTGCTTTATTGTGCCAGTACATCTCCCTCTCTTCCTCCTTCCCTCCCATGACCGACCCTGCTGTGTGTCTAACAGGAATATGGCTTTTATTTGGAAATCATATGCACTGCAGATAGGCTCGAGTATGGGCCCCTGTGTGTCTAACAGAACAGTTTTACACTGAATTTATTGCTTCCTCACTAGGAAAGCACCCTCCAGAAATAGCCTTTTCTATGCACTATTAGAAAATGAATTTTAAAAATAATCATCCTGCGCAGAGTGAATTTAAGAGTGAGTTAGATGGATCATGCTTTCTATGGGTTGAATTTGCCAACACACTTGAAGCAGATGCGCTCTGTACAAGCAGCACTGTATTGAACCTCTTCGTTCAGGAAAATAAAGAGAACCCAGTTCTGCAAGCAAAACCTCTGCTGGCTGCTCTAAGGGGAACACTCTGAGAACCTGCTCCCACCCAGACAGGTTTATGGACCACAATAGCCTCCCTCTTCCTTGCAGTGATTTAAAATACCTTTCCCCACTTTTCTTTCCAGCAGCCCCCATGGTTTTCAGTGGCATTTCCACAAAACCATCCCCTGTGCCTGGGAAACAGCTGCTCCTTGTGCCAGACATTATTTCTGGGAGCAAAGAGCTCGTTGCTCATTCCCAAATGTCAAGGCGAGAGCGCGCAGTGCGGCACTGCGGGATTGCACTTGTACAGATGCTTTATGTTTGCTGCATTTCCCATTCACCGGCCAGCTAATCCCCTGAGTGCTTTCCTGCAGTAAGGTTTTGTCTGGGTGAATGGTGATGATCATTTTTTGGCCACAGAGCCCAGCTCCTGCCTGGCTTGAATTTCATCTGTGGTCCTCAGCAGAGCATTTCAGCTCCAAGGCAGCAGCTCCTTCCTTACAATTGTTGGACTACACCAAAAGTAGCACCAAATACCCTGATTTCAGACCTCCCCAGATCTCCCAGTTCAGCTCCTAAGGGTTTAATAAATAAAAAATTCTGATTCCTCAGGTCACCTCGCAGGTGCTGAGCAATGTAGAGAGATCCAGTCCATGCAGACTGACACACGGGTGAAGACTGTTGGTTTCTCATAGGTGTTACAGTGAGGAACTAGCCCAAAACTGACAATCCCGTGGACTTGTAGCAGCTGAGAGGGCCCCCAGAGTCCCCCTGGATCAGAAGAAGGAGAGGACCATATTAAGCCAAATTATCCCAGAAACTGAGGAATGACTGGATAGGATTAAGGAACGCTAGTGAGTTAATCACTGCCCTGAACATGAAAATAAAAATGTGTGCTGCTTTCTTTGCAAATGGCTGACTGCTCCCCAGCATCCTGGGAGCAGAGACCACCCAGCACCTCCCAAGATGTTGCAAAGACCAGCCCCACTCTTTATTATCTCAGCCTACATGCATATACACACATATATACACACATACACACCCTAGGAAGGGTTGAAACCCAAATTTACTGCCATCGTTGCAAATATATAGTGACTGTAAGCAAATGGTCTAGGGCATGCTGCAGCACAGTCAATCCTTCCCAGCAAGGTCCACCTCTGTTAAAAAATCAGTGCAATCTCCATCTTCAAGGAAGCAGGCAGAAGGGAAACACTGGTCCCCTTGTTCTTTGCAAACAAGTATATTCAAAGGGTCCTGAGAAGTTAAGGTGGTGAAAAAGAATATAACACGGGTTAAAATATACGAGAAGCTAAAGGCTCTTCTTGGCTCAGATCCTGGTTTGTAACCACGGTTTGTATCACTGTGTATCACTCGTTTGTATATATTACTATTATTATCAACATTATTATTATTTTCAATATTATTGTCATTTAGTTATTAAATTGTTCTTATCACAACCCACGAGTCTCTTTTCCCTCCACCCCTTTAATTCTCTCCCCCATCCCGAGGAGGGGGAAAAGGGGGAGAGTGAGCGAGCGGCTGTGTTATGTAAAACCACAACAGGATTCCAGCCATTACGAATGAAGACTCTGTCCACACCAACACAGTCCTCAGTGCCATCCACCTCCGAGAGACTGTGCTTACCCAGAGCCACTTGGTAGGTTGCTCCTGGTGGCCTGAAAACAAATCACTGAATAATTAATACAAAAACTACTCCCCACTGCTAGGTTTGCAGTGTAATTCCTGCACCGCCGAGACCTTCCACCAATGTAGTAATTTCTAAAGCACCTTCCACTGGAGGATTTTCAATGGACTGTAGCTAAATGGTCTTATGGCAAATGCTGCCTGCAGTTTGCTGGTGAAGCACGTGAAGGTGCAGCATCAGCTAATACGGTGCTGAGCTCGGTCTTGGACGGGAACATTTGTTTTGCATCTCTGCATCTATCTGAACCAGAGTGTGAAGGATCAGCTGGTTACACTTTCAGATACATTCACTAAAGGCATGAGTAATTAAAGAGGAGTGCTCACTTATTGGTGTCACGCTATATGTGCACGTTAGACATGCCACAGAGCATATTGTACAACATGGCCCAGGAGCTACAAAACGAGCCTTTCCTTCAATCTTTCCATCTCTGTGCAGGTTTCTCAGGATGCAAACCCATTCAAAATGCTCACACTCATGCAAACGCACCTCCTCTTATGCAAATGAGCAATCAGCTTGATTTCCACTTCCAGGAAGTCAGCAATTAATGCGTACAATCATGGCTAAAGCAGAGTTTTCCCCTTCCCTCGATTAAGTGCACAGCGAGATGTCCAGCTGTGCAAGGAACGGTGCCAGCGGGGAGCTCTGAAGGTGGGAAGGGTCCAGCTCCTGTCTGCAGCAAGAATGAGGAGCAGAACAAGAGTTTTAATGCTCTTTATCCTACTCGCATGCTGAGGCAATGGGTGCAGTCATGACCCATTTGCTGCTGATAAGGCTCCATCGCAGATGTGAGAGCAGTGCCCCGGGGAGTCAACACAGGCAATCTGAAGCGATACCTGGATCAAACAACAACATATTTTACATCCAAGCCCTGCCGTGCCTCTGCAGAAATGGCCTGTGTGGCTCTGGGCAGTGGAAGCTGTCCTTTTCTCACTGTTTTTTCAAGCATAAGACACCAGCATCACCTGCCACTTCCAGCTGTTTGGTTGGACCTTGTGGTCTCCAATCACTCACCCTGTCAGCACATCCTTCTGAAGAGCATCACGCAGGAGACTTCCAGAGATTGCCTCTAACCACACAAGAAAAGGAGTGCAACTTCCCACGGGGATTCCTAACGAGCATCACCCACTGTGGGTTACCATCAGCAACAAACTTGTGCTGCGCAGGGCAGGTGGCGAAAGAAATCTGAAAGATCAAGCAGTTGAGACCAGCACATGGTGACACTGATAGCTCACCATCCCAGAGGCTGTCTTAAAGCCTCCATGCTTGAAAAATACCGTAAATGGACTTCAAGATGCAAAGCTCTTATACAAATTGATTTCTGTTTCCCATAGTCCCTACAACCCCCCCCCATAACTGCCAGGTCATTGTGCACCAAACTAAATCCCCTTTTTTGGGGGGTTGTAGGTTTCCCCTCCCCTCCCTCAGAGCACCACCAAGTCTTTCTCATGGAGATCTTATTCCCTCAATAGAGAAAAATCTTTCCAGCCAGAATAATTGTGTCCACATTAGGTTTTGCCCTAAAACAGTAACTGCAGAGAAAAAATTTGTGTGCTCTAATCTGCATCACTTAGAGGTTGAGAGGTTCACCCTTTCCCAGCTCAAATGCTTCAGCTGCAACTTACTCAGACAACTAAGAAGAACCAGACACTGAAGTATCTTTAATGAAGTGGTAGCATTTTTCCAAGAAAAAATCTTTTTATAGTAAAATATCTGATAAGCAGCTGTGTCTAAATTGCAATTTATCTGCACTCATAACTCACTAAACTGATTAAAAATGCTCTCTGTGTGGAAAAAAAGGGGGAGCAGCGACCTGCTCAAGGTAGAGCCCAAGGTTATACAAACACCTCTGCGCTGCACAGTTCCCACAGGGCCACGAAGCAGGAAAAAAACCTGATAAATTTGGAGTGTTCTCAGATCAAGTCAAGAAGAAAACAGTGCAAACCCAGGCTCAAGAAGCCAACATTTCAGAGTAGCATTTGTGCATGCACATGTATTCCCTTGTAAGAAATTTATCTGCCATTCCAGCTGTCTGCTGCTCCATGTAACATGAACTGCTTTTGGTCAATGAGATAAAAAGAGCAATAGCAAACAGAGAGAAGCTGTTGAAGTGAGGGTGGTTCAGCCTTGGTTTGAGTCTTCCAGAACCAGAGTTTTCCTCTGCCGACCCCAAAATGCTGGCTCTGGGTGGCAGGAGGGAAGGTTGGGAGGTGGACTATGGCCGTGGCGGATTCTGCATCTGGAAGAGACCTGGGCTATTTCTGATGAAGGGAAAAGGTCCCATAATCACAGGATGGTTGAGGCTGGAGGTCTGGAGGTCAGCTCATCCAACCCCCCTGCTGAAGCAGGGCCATTGAGAGCTGGTTGCCCAGGACCATTTCCAGGCAGCTTTTGAATATCTCCAAGGATGGAGACTCCACAGCCTCCCTGGGCAACCTGTCCCAGCGCTTGGTCACCTCCACAGTAGAAAAGTGTTTCCTGATGTTTAGAATGAACCTCTTGTTTTTCAGTTTGTGCCCATGGCCTCTGGTCCTGCCACTGGGCACCACCAGTAAGAGCCTGGCTCCATCCCCGTCCCTTCAGGTATTTATATACATTGATGAGATCCCCTCTGAGCCGTCTCTTCTCCAGGCTGAACAGTCCCAGCCCTCTCAGCCTTTCCTCGTGGGAGAGATGCTCCAGTCCCTTCATCATCTTTGTGGTCCTTTGCTGGACTCTCTCCAGTCTGTCCACTTCTCTCTTGTACTGGGGAGCCCAGAACTGGACCCAGTACTCCAGAGGTGTCCCCACCGGTGCTGAATAGAGGGGAGGGATCACCTCCCTTCACCTGCTGGCAATACTTTGCCTAATGCAGCCCAGGATACCATTCGCCGTCTTTGCAGCAAGGGCACATTGCTGGCTCATGTTCATCTTGGTGTCCACCAGAACTCCCAGGTCCTCTTCTGCCCAGCTGCTGTCCAGCAACTTGGGACAGGCAGTAGGCAGGGGAGGCACCAGGCACTATTGCCAAGACCTGCATTCCATCTTTGACTATGGCCCTGACGCAGCACTTCAGAAGAAAATGTGATGGATAATTTTCTTCTAGGGGGAAGTACGTTTTACCTTTTTATATCCCCATTAAATGCAGTCCCCTAACCATTTGATAACTGTGGAGCATGATGGTTTATATCCCTTTATTGGTTTCATTTAATGGTTTAAGGCACCTGTCTGGGAGCATAGCAGATGCAGAGGTTCTTCAGTTAAATGTAAAATGCAGCCCTGCTTTGCATATCTAGTGATGAACAAGAAATGCCTGTAGCTGACAGAAACCCAGAGACCTGTCTCCAAGATCGGGGGAAATCTCCTTGGGACACACAGGCCATCAACAGGTGAGCAGTAATGCTCACCTTCAACTTTAATGGCAGCCAGAAACCAGTTGTAAAGTAAAAAAAGGAAGAATTAAGGAAATGAAACAGAGAAGATAGCAAGGCTCTTCTACCCAGGTATGCTCCTGGGACCCTCTGTCCGTGGAATGGGTACAGTAGGACCAAAACCTTTTCCATATCATCCCAACAGTCCTCTTTAACACATCTTTTCTATTTTACTAGAAGCCATAAAAAGTTCAGCGTTATATTTCAGCACTGAGACCTTCTTTAAGTCATCGAACACTTACATCATAGATCATTTTTAGCTTCCAGTTAGTTTTGGCTAGGAGGTCCGAAAGTGGCCTCCTAGCCAAACAGTCTCTTCGCTCAATTTCACTACATTCATCATCCCTGTTAGACCTGGCAAACTCCCTCATTTTCTATTGCTACTTTATTTTTCCAAAGATTTCATGTGTTCCTTACACACACTTTCGTTGAAGAACATTGCTGTTTGTTTATTCTCCTTTCGGACATCATGCCATTTAGCTTGAGTAATTGTTTGTCCATAATCTGTGCTCCACAGCAATGTGCACGGTATCACACTCATTTTGCAGCCGAGTGGCTTAGATGTTGGGCTGTGTTGTAATGCCCAAAGGAGAAATACATTACACTGAGGATAATGAATTACAGCTGTTTTCTGAATTCCTCCACTTCAGACATTGTTTTAGCGTAGAGTTCTTGAGGGACTGTCTGTGTTTTGCTCTGGGCTCTATATATACCGTTTGGGGAAGAGATGAACCTATGGGACCTATGTGAACGGAGAGAAGGGAGTTCAAGCGTGGCAACTGGGAAGCTCTTCCATGAACAAGCACTTACCAGGGTGAAAAAACTTGAATTTATGAGTTGGAACTTTAACTGTAAGGGAAGGAAATGAAAAAACCATGGAGACTGGCCGCAATAGCAATGAGAAATCTGATGAGCTTTTGGTATCGCAGCATTACCACGAAGCTCAAATTGTGAAGCTTCACTTGAGATGCCAAAGTCTAGAGCTGCCATCCAAAACGCAACATCTCACCTACTAAATCTCAGAGGCCCCGAACCCTGCAGAACATGAATGGTCCAGGAACTGGAGTCCAGGACTCTTCCTCTCTGAAGGACCATCTCAAGCCAGAGCCATAGAATCATAGAATCACAGAATGGTTTGGGTTGGAAGGGACATTAAAGATCATCAAGTTCCAACCCCCTGCCATGGGCAGGGACACCTCCCACTAGACCAGGTTGCTCAAAGCCTCATCCAGCCTGGTCTTATACAATGTCAGGGTTTCTCAGAAGTGTAGGTAAAAATGAATTTCTGTGTTCCCAAGTCTTTACCAGTAAACAAAATGGGACAACCTTCACACCACAAAGCCAATTCAAGTGGCTCTGTCTGTGTCCATGTGGCAAAACTCTTTTATACTCTGAAACAGAGAGGTCTCATTCCT
>NW_010125753.1:11186-13200 GCF_000699245.1 Pterocles gutturalis | reverse complement strand
GCTGCCTATGGAGCACGGTCTCTTCCTCATACCAACTTTCCAAACCATGGGCTGATGCAAAACACTGTTATGCTAGACTCTGCTAACATCTACCTGTAGAGAAAAAGCAGGACAATCTCTGAGTTGGTGTTCTAGCACTGTTTAGTTAATTGGTGCTCTACTATTCCTTAGTTAATTAGTGATCTAGCACCGTTTAGTTAATTAGTATATAGCATTTTTGTCCTTGTTCTCAGAGCACCAGAATTAAATTTTTTGATGACGGTAGCATTTTCTGGACAAGTAGAATTTTAGGAGTGATGGGAAGGATAAGGGAGGTTGTCAGAGACAGGATGGATGGTGGGGAAAGATGCCAGGACTGTACAAGCAAATAAGGAGATTTGGATGGACTTGATGAGATCCATCAGGAGCTGCTGAGCACAAAATTGAGGATACAGTCATCTTCCAGGGAGGTCCTAAAGCACAAACTGACTTCCAGACACTGGGAGGGTTCACTGTGCATTTTTATTGTGCAGCTCTATATTTGCTCTGCTCTTACGTGCTTTTCCTGAGCATCTACTATCACCCATTGTCATTAGGGTATTGGCTAGATGGATCTTTGGCACGACACGGTTCAGGATACATATATCCTTATTTATTGACTATGTTTCTAGAAACGAAAGCCTCAGATTTATTTTTGCAGTGCAAACGCCAAGGTTTCCTTTCTTCTTTATAGCAGCAATTTAACATAACATCTCTATTCAGGACAGTATTAAGCACATTGTTAACTTAAGCATGTGCTAATGTAAAGCACATGCTCCTCTTCTCGGCAGGGATGGTTTTAAACACATTAAGCAGGACTAGAGAAGACTCCTTCCAATGCACACAGAGTATTTAATTTTTCATTATCTTTTTTTTCTACATTACTTCTCTTCCATAACTAAGTTTGAGTTGATCGACACACTAATAAACCCATAAATATTCCTACCTTATAATCATTTGGCAACAAGTTAGGATAACAAGAGTGGAAATCCTTTTATTACTTAAGTAGAAAGTCTATGGATACACTATTCTGAAGACTGGCAAAACCTTCATTTAATGTGCAGTTTCTTAATAAATATACTACAGTGGCCTTAATCATCAGTAAATGAGGATATGGGGACAAATTACTTCACCTTTTCCTCTTCTTTTTGTTGCTACAGGATGAAGCTTTTCTTTCAGGATGAGAACTGTTGAGCTGTACAAAGGAATGTGTGATATGAAATGGGTAATTCATCAGACCACGCCATTTATCTCTGTATCCAGAAGCATATGTTTGAAGGTGCATCTAAAATATATCTGACTCAAAATAAATTATTATCAAGAAGGAAACAATAATTGAGAAAACTTCACATTTCACCACTGGAAATCATAAAATGACATGAGGTAATGTCTGCACATTCATTTTAATGATAAAAATGTTTATTAAATGTAAGGTCCATCTTATGAAATACACACACTGAACTCATCTTTACGTGGCGATGTTTGATGGAAAGGGCAAGTGACTAAGTAACACCAGTTACTATACACTGGTGTGTACACATAGGTGAAAAATGCTATGTGATAACTTTATTATGGAGCTAAGGTGCAGGCAAGTTCTGCCCACAGAAACTCTACTCTGAAAGTGATTTTTGAAGAAGTTGGATATACAGACTGTTGATGGTACATGGAATATGAGAGCGTCTGCTTCACTGAGGTTATAAGATCAAGGACCTTTTCAGTTCAGTGGGGACAACAAGTAAAAGGGAAAGGGATAAACAAAACAGAGACAAAAACCGGGTAGACAAGGGATAACTAATACGATGATGAAGACCAAAATTCTCCAGATGGTAACTGATGAGCCATTAAGGAACTACAGGCAGAGCTTTGGAGAGAGCTCACCTGGATGGTTGTGCTGGTGTTGGCTGAGACAGAGTTAATTTTCTTCATAGTAGCTCATATGGGGCTGTGTTTTGGGTTTGTGCTGGAAACTGTTGGTAACACAGGGATGTTTTAGTTC
>NW_010125753.1:0-11155 GCF_000699245.1 Pterocles gutturalis | reverse complement strand
AGTGCTCACACAGAGTCAAGGCCTTTTGGGCTTCTCACCCCACCCCACCAGCAAGCAGGCTGGGGGTGGACGAGAAGTTGGGAGGAGACACAGCTGGGACACCTGACCCCAACTGACCAAAGGGATATCCCACACCATATGACCTCATGCTCAGAAAAAAAAGCTGGGGAAGAAGGAAGGAGGGGATGTTCAGGGTTATGGCATCTGTCTTCCCAAGTAACCATTATGTGTGGAGCTCTGCTGTCCTGGGCATGGCTGAACACCTGCCTGCTGATGGGAAGTAGGGAATGAATTCCGTGTTTTGCTTTGCTTGTTTGTGTGCCTTTTGCTTTACCTATTAAACTGTCTTTACCTCAACCCACGAGTTTTTTCACTTTTATCCTTCTGCTTCTCTTCCCCGTCCCACCGGAGGAGAGCGAGTGAGCGGCTGCATGGTGCTCATTGCGAACTGGGGTTGAACCATAACAATGCTGCAACTGATAAGAAGGGAAAAAGATGAACTTGAGGATTTGGGGGTATTCAAGGGAGCTGTGCAAGACAGGCAAGCTGGACTAGCTGACAAGTAGGTGATCCTATAACAGGTAAGAGGGCCCAGTGTTCTGGTTCTGGTGCACCAGACCAGATCCCAGCAGCTGGTCAGGGGAAAACCTCAGGTGCTGGAGGCTGCCAGAGATGGCAGGTTTTACCCTGTCCTTAACACAGACTACCGCATATGACAGTCTTACTCATTTTATTTTAAACCTTTCTGCACCATCCAGGCAGGTAAAGGATGTTTAAAATGGATAAATTCAATTTACTGCCACTTTAGGGATCTTTCTGTCTGAGCAAATAATGTAAGTGGTTGCAAGAGAGAAGGGTCTGAGGTTCACTGTCTTTTAAATTGAATCATCTTTATAATACAGCCATGATAAATGCAACGTTGGTGAATGTAAAGCTCTCTCTTGCTGAAAACACACAGACTTTAGTGCTCATGTCTGAGTTATCTTATTCCTTTCTTAAACAGTTGTCTTTCCATGTGACTCTTTAAAAAATTAAAACTTTATGTTAATTAGAAAGTCTAAAATACATGTTTACTTTTTTTTTTATTTCTAGTGTTTACTGACATCTTTAATAGCTAAATATTTTGTATTATGATCTTATTTTTAGGGTTTGGTTGCTGCTTGTGCCTTTTCTAAAACCTTTGTGAATCTTTGGATAACTTGGAGAGAGCATCAAAACCTAGTTAAAAAGAAGACTTAATAAATTAAAAACTATTTTTCTCATGATGTAATTCAAAGTTTTGTGAATGACAAAGCTCTATTGCCTCCACATATCTCTTATCCTTTAGCTAACGCAAGTTTGAAACCTTCAAGAGATGCAGAAAAAATAGTTACCACAGGTATAGCTGCTTGAGGTTAAAGCAGCACTTCAGACAAAATGTCAACAGATTTAGGATGAAAATAGGATTTCCCAGAAAATATTAAGTTAATGAACATGTGACTCCTGGTACAATTTGCTTCTGTCTGGATATTTTTCTTGAATAAATGTGTACATTGCATTAGGAAACCCCAAAAAAGAGGCTTCAAAAAAAAAATAAAATTGCTAGGTAATAAGGTCTTATACACCTCATATCCTGGTCCAGTTTGTGAGTAAGGTGCTGAACTCTTGGTGAGATCGTGCTACCCAGGGCTGGGAAATGAGGGAGAAAACACCTTTGCAGCCATTGAAGCTCTTGGAGAGGAGTTTATCTCACTGCTGTGCTTTTGAGAGCCCAGCTGCTGGCATGGCTCCCGGGGACTGCAGGGTGCTGGACCAGTAGACATTGCATTTGGGTAACCAGTAAGGACCAAGGAACTGGGAGATGAGTAACAACAAATAACACCCCACTTTTTTTTTTGACTCTTTATCTGACAATGTCCAGTTTACTTTTGCTAACTGTTTTAGTTGAGTTCTGGCCTTGGAGGTATGTTTTAAGTATCACAGGGGGTTGGGCCTCTGCCAAAATACTTTGAACGCTTTCCTTCTAAGAAAATATAAACCACACGAACTACAGCCGTCTCCCTTCGTATGTCAGTGATTGTACCACTGTCGTATTACAAAAAGCTAATGCAAAACCAAACAGGCTGTTAACAGATTGTGAAATAAACCTCAGCGCTTCCATTTACAGTAAACACCCAATATAGCATAGAAAACCCCACTGAACATATACCTGAACTTTTAACTTTTTATCTTGTAGCTGAAATCCTACAGACAGTTTCTGAGGATCTCATAATATAGAGGAATTCACATGTGAAATATTTTTATTAGAACAACACAGTATTGACAAACTAGATGGAATATATGGACCAAAAGTTCTTACAATTAAAGCGCCTGTAAAAGCTTTCCAGCTTGTCTGTACATTTTGCACCGGCAAAGATCCAGTTTCCAGGAATAACCTTTCACAACTGGGTGCCGTCAATGTGACACCGTGTTTCCTCAGTGCGGTATGAAGAATTCGGATGATTCAACTCTTAATTATTCAAAGCACTGCTAATCAAATCAAGGTCAAAGGGCTCCTGAAGTAGCAAAACATGTTACCCACTTTAATATGTTTAATGACTGGTGATTAGTTTTGAGCATTCGTGTAGCTCTATTAAAATAATTAAGGACACATATTCATGCAGGGGAAGCATGTAATTAAATATTTTTCTGGATCAAGACCAGAGTGTTCAGCTACTTGTAGTTTCACACCGCTATTTCACAATATTGGTCCGACTATATTGAAAATCTTGGGAAAGGAGCAAAATGTCAATAATTCAAATCGCTTATGCACATCATAGAATTCAAAGAGCACGTCTTGAGAAATAATGTGATTTTTTATTTACTTTTAACAACAGAGTAGCTTGAACTTGCCTCCAGCTTCTGCAGAATATTCAGTACATCATTCAATCTCTTGTGTTAGTTTTTTAAGTAACTGTTTTTGTAACTCTCGAGAGTTCTGGGTTTGATTTTCTACGTGCAAAAAAACTGAACACTTTAGAAAAAAATAGTCTATGAAGCTTTATAAATACTGGTATTCCTAACTCTGCCGAAATCAATGGAAAAGTTGAGCATTAATGACATCAGAAGCTCACCCAGTGTGTTTACTGGAAAAGTTCACTTTGACCTTAAGCAAAGAGGACAAAGTACAAAACAAATACCCGCATTCTGTCTTTTTTTAGTCCTTACTCAGCATGGAAAAAAGTAGTAAAGACATTCATATATAAATATTTAAATATGCTTATTAATTTAATTTCAAAGCTTCTAGTTTAAAGCTAAGAAGAAAATGTTAATCATTGTGGAGAAAAAAAAAACAGGTAAAAAAGCAAAGCAGGGGTCTATTAGCAATTTATAACAGGAAGAAATGCGTATGAAAAGAGATTACAAATTTTTACCTCTTTTTTTCTTGACATTTCTACAAAAACACTGAAAGCTTTCTCTACATTCTACATAGCCATTAAGCAGTAGTTCTGTAACATCTTTAGCTGATAAACCAGTTTCCCAGACTAGAAATGATTCCTCTGTAACTGTTACTATTTGCATACCTGTCCTATAGCTGATTGCATCCTACTCCAGGTCTTCAAGCATGGAAGTTTTCAGAAGTGTTAAATTTTCCTTTATTTCTAAAATGAAAAGACATTTTCAAAAGAATGGTTAGACATTAATATTCTATATCTATCTCTAAGCATATTGTCAATATGTACATCTGTGCTTTTCCTGTACAAATAGCCACTCAAGACAATTTTTTTTCTCAGTAGAATGCACAGGGGATACCTGTGGCACCCTCCTCTATTTTTTCCTCATTTCTCCTTTCCATGCCATTCACGCTGGTGTAATTAAGGAAGGCACATACCCCACAATATCTGTTTCTCTCAACATCAGAACTTCTGGAAAAATGTTGGATATTTCCACTTATTAGGAAGCGAGAGATCCAAACCCCTCGTTTGGTGTCACACTGTAATGAATCAATATCATCACTTTGGCACACAATTAACCACAAAAAACAAACATTCCTTCAATCTTCATACATGTGCATAGACTGAGTATTGTTTGCGTCTTATAAAGATTATATTTGGGGGATACAGATCTCTGATTTTCATTATTCCATTCCCTCACTCCTTTTCTATGACTTTTCTTAGCAAAATAATTAGTGATGCCAACCTATCGCGCCAGCAATTTCATTATTAATGCTTCCGTGTAAAAATAGTGCACTGTCCTGTAGACTGGGAAAGCAGGTATTGGACCTTGACAATCAATCATCCAAATTCAAATGAGTTAAATTTGGTATTATCTGAGAAAATAAGTAATTAAAAATGAAGTAGTTAGATAACAATTTTAATAAGTACCAAGAGCCTCTTATTTTCTCTCTGCTGAGTTCTATCACAGAAGACAGATACAGAGTAGATCAATTTTTTCCAACGAAATTTCCATCTACTTTTATAATTACACCAAAGATGGATTTCCCCATTAGCGCAACTCTTGCAGTATCCAAGTAATTAGGAATAATCAGCAAAGGATATTCTTTCTGATTTTTCTTGTGCATCATTAATTATCTGAAGTGACAGGGCGAACATTATTTCTGCTATGAATAAACTACGAAAGGAAACACAGAGGAAATAAAATAGAAATAATCGACAGCCACTCTTCGAAAATCAGTGTAATCCTGGAAAATGTTAACAGCAGTTCTATTTAAATGAAGCTGCATGTGCTTGCTAGACATTAAAGCTTGTAATATATTGCATACCATTAGTTCTCAGTAAAAGAGAAAAAGTAAAAAAAATTCTTGATGGAATTCATATCTAATTCAACGCTATTTTCTGCCAGTTAATGGCCCTGAGAATCAAGCGTTCACAAATGCAAATGGGAGTTCTTTCCAAACCAATATTTTATGGGCTTTAAAAAATAGCTTTTACTGAGAGTGGGAAACCATACCTGAGCAGTTTACTTTGTTGTAAGCATGACCTGATTTTTACATTTGTAATATGATACAAATATTCTGATGCTTTACTATACTACACTATATTACACATGAATTTTTAAATATTTTTCAATATGATACATTTTATTGAACAGATAAATCAGTACAAAAATGGCTAACATGGCTGTATTTCCTTTTTGTGCTCGTGTTCCTTTTTGGAAATGATGAAAACTATATGAGAGATTAATGAAAATGAAATAACAATTGTAACAATATCTGAAATTTTCTCAGAGCAGGGTTTTTTTGGTGTCTGTGTATTGTTTGGGCATCCCTCTGAGGAGCGGACATCTCCCTTTAAATCACCTTTTTTTGGTCCAAACCAGTTCAACTCTCCTACCACTAGATTTGTATCCCAAAATCCAGACTGGCATGAAAAGACAAATCTCTCTCAGTCCCTGCCCACTGAAGCTCTTTCATTTTGCATAAATAACATATTAACTAGACTTGGGCAACCCGACCCGTGCCTGTGGGGAGGACATGGCCATTGGACTATAATGTCAACATTTTTTTCTTCCAAGAATGCTTCATATATAAATGTGGATGATCGTTAAGGTCCTTTCCAAGCCTAACCATTCACTTTTTTCAAAACAGATCAAGCAACAAAATGCATCTGTTGAAGTAAGTTCAGCATCTTTAAGAGACAGACAAAAGCACTTTTTCAGGACAACAAAGGTCCTGCAAATCATCTGCAGAGCTGTGAGAGAAAATTAATCTCCTTAAGAAAATGCAGTTTAAAGAGCTTTGATCTACTAGATGCTTTTCCTCTTATTTTTGAATAATGAATTTCTGCAGTCTGTCTTCAGTAATGCTTAGTTCCTCTTCCTAACCATTTTGATGAAAATATTACTGCTTGTTTAGGGTCAACTTCTTTGTTCACCTTAAAATTTATTATAGGCATGTTATAATACAAATATTTTGTATTGATAATGAGCAAAGAATTAATCTCCCATTAACATTTTTAATAATTCTTGATTTTTCTAACTAATTAAACACACTTGCAGAATTTCCTCTGAATTGCATGCTTGCTTCTGAGGCTTACGGAGTTCAGACGGCTAATATTTGAAAACATTTACTCCTTTGAAATGCTGAATTTGAATGTTCACTCCTTTATAATTTCCAATGAGTTCTACAGAAAACAGTTCTGAAAGAAGCCAAAAATCTTTATTCTCCCTACAGAATTCTTCTGCCATACTGAACAACTACTTGTACAATGGGGACGAGAGATCCTTCATCATAAGAGCTACAGCTGAGAAATGCCTGTTTATCTCCACTGATTGAAAAAAGGAAACTACAACTAACTCAGCTGCAGCTTTTTATACTGTATCTACATATCTAAATGTCTTTTAGAACAGTCAGCGCACACTTCACATCTCAAGCCTTTAGAAAAGACTGGTATTGCACACAGGCTGTAATTGCTAAGCATACACCGAGCTTTGAAAAATAAGCATTTAAATTTGGCAGTACTCTGCAGAATCTGTCACTTCTGTATTACATTGTTTTAGTTCCATTACCATGAATGAGAAATGACATTCCTTTCAAAATTCAGTATCTGCAAAAACAAAGACCTCATACAGATATTGTTGGGTGAAAATGCCACAACACTGCATTATTTCTAGTGGCTTAAAGCCTCGTAACAACAATAATATCTTTCTAATGACCTGGCAATTGTCATGATTTTAACCTTGCATTACCAACTGGCTGGTTTTTATCATGTACTGACTTTATTATAAAAGGAAAATCATCTGTTGACAAACTATTTTGGAGAATGCCTGAAGTATAGCTCTTAGGTATTTACTAACGATAATACAATCCTTTTTTTCCCTGTCCAATACACAATTAACTGAATAAAATATAAAAAGCAAGGTTTCAAAAAGTATTTATTATGAAGCTTCACAACAATTTTCATCCACCAGTTAAGGAGTCGCCAGTTGTGGCTACATCAATGTGCAGGTGGGTAACCTTTGTGCAATGTCAGAGACGTGACCGGGTAGTCCTCTCTGAATATTTTCAGAAATTCTTTTAAATTAAGACTGTTTCTTGTATAATATATTAATGAGGGAAGAAGAATCATGGACAGATATACAGGAAGAAGCCGCTTGAAACTCTTCTTAAACTCCTTGAAACTTTTCCTCAGTAGGTCAGGATTTGCTTCTTAGTGGAGTAGTCTGTAAGACCTGTTCAGAAGGCTTTTTAGTTCCAGACTTCTTGCCTCTGGCTTATAATTACATCAAAGTAACTCCAAAGTTACAACCATATGTGAGTAGACCTGACGAAACAGTATTACCCTCAACCACTATTTTATTTTCCTATTGTAGAAAAAACCCAAACCAATTCTTCCTCATCAGAAAAAGAGGTTTGGATTAATGTAGAAATATCCACTAAAAAAAAACACAAAACAATGAATTTTCCCAGGTTTTATAGTAAAAAAGAAATGTAATCTGGACAATTATAATTCTAGGTACAGTATACATTTGGTTTTGCATATTTATATTTTACTTTTTAAATAGTGAGAATGTCTGTCTTGTTATGGATGAAACACCACTTATGCACTACCTCTAGAGATCCAGGAGGTGTCTTCAGCATTCAGTCAAGTCCTTCATCATTTTTATCCATTAGCTATAGAAACATTCCTGAATAATATAATTCATTAGTCCCTGCATTTTTCCTGTTTCTTTTGTTTTCCAGCTCTAAACCAGCTGCACAATCTAGACCCAAATATTCAAAGAAAAAATGTGCTAAATGTGTTAAATTTAAAAGTCATGTAATGATAAAACCAGTAAAACGAAACAAGCCTCCTAATCCTTGAAACACACATGTGGGCAGTTTCTCAGATTGTGTTGCTGAAATACAAATTGTTCAACATTTGCCAGACTGGAAAGTGAAACAACAAGCTTTTCTCCTTTGGAAATTACATCTTTTAAAAATGAATTATTTTTGCACAAAGGCACACTGAAAACTAATTTACAATTCTCCAGTGATACCGAATGTAAATCTGTCATTACCTCGGACGGGACTTCAGCTCAGTCCCAATTGCTGCTGAACTTCAGGTCACTCCCGTGTGAGTTGCAAGTGTCTTGTGTCTTTCAGGATCTTTGTATTCCTAAAATTTATTACTGCTAATAGAAGAAATAGCTACTAGATTGTGTTCTCCTCTACTGTCTGCAATACTCTTGTGCTGAGGTTCTACAAACACCCACGCAACTATTCAGAATAAATATTTAGTGTAGCACAGAATCATCTTCAAGGTAGTTACACGAAAATAAAACTTGATTGCTCTTCATGAGAGTACCATAATGTAATCACTATGAGTTGGGCTATGCAATGCTGTTGTTTAATAATTAATTTGCTGAAGTCTCTGAGCTTCGTGTAAGTTGACAAGTTGAACACACAAGCACTGCTTCAATGCTGAACAAACATGAACTAAATTATTTTTCTAAATAAACAAAAATATGTTGCAAAAGAGTGGTCCTGGGCAGATTATACGTTTTTCACTAATTCAAGTGGCAGCTGCACTATTTTTGGTACTGTGATATTTAGCAACGTAGACAAAATATTATCTAAAACATACCTACATTTATCCCAGATTTGTTTCATTCTACAATTCCTAATTTAACCTGGATAAGTGTACTTACTGGCCCTCCCCAGATTTTTCTTCAGTGAACTTGCCCACCACCTCCTTGAGTTTAAATAAACTCTTGGCTTCACAATCTCCTGTGGCAAGTTGCTGCAGGACTCGAGTAACTGTTACATGGAAAATCACCTCCTTTTGCTTACTTTGAATGTGTGCCCTCATAGTTTCAACAGTTCCCTTGTTATTAAATTGAAAAGAGAGCAAACGCTCAGTTCCTGACAACTGTCTCCCTAGTGCAAATTATTTTCTTAGTACCTTCTCTATTCAATTTTCTCTCTTGCAAATGAAGAGCCCTGGTTTACTCAATCATTCCCTCTGTGGTAACTAGTGTCACCTTTAATCACTGCTGCTGCCCTTTTTCAAGCTTTCCCATTGCTGCATTTTATTTTTTTTAATGGAAAGACAAGATGTGGGAAAACTATGAGTTTATACAGGAATTCAACAATGTTCTCTTTCTTAGTCTCTGCTGTTTTCCTGATCTTCTTAATAATGGGCTTGCTTCTTGGTTATTGCTGATTCCTGAAATGACACTTTGTAAACTCTAGATCTCACTTCAGACTGTTGCCGGACAGCTCAGAGCCCCCTGTTTTCCATGTGGATTAGTCAGGAGTTTCCCCCACAGTTTATCTACACTTAATCCTACCTGTGGTTTTATTGCCCATCTAATATTGCAAGATCCCTCTGCAATTGCTCCTTAGTTTTACTATTCCAAATATTTCCACAAAATCAGTTCACTTTGTCATGTCACTGCTTATGTCTTTTTTTCTGGGACTTTTAGAATATGAAGAAAAGCAGGGTCTAACTGTTCAGTTTTTGGTTTTTGGGGGTTTTTTTGATAACTCTTTGGATGGTCTTTCCAAGCAGCGATCACTCACCCCCTTCATCTATTTATCTTTTAACTGCTCATCTCAATAAAGATATCTTACTGTATTTCTGCTGAGTTTCCTTAAAAGCCCTTGATAAAGCTTTGATAAGTGACTTTTTGAAATCTAAGCAACCAGATCCCTCCTTTCTGTATGTTTGTTAACACCTTTAGGAACTCGAACAAACGCGTGAGACAGGACATCCCTTTTTTATCACAGCCACATTGACTCTTCCCAAGAATATGTACTCACTAAAACTACAATTTATTATAGCTTCTATTACTTTGTTGACTTACAATCCTCCCCTTCAGTTCTCTACTAAAATCTTTTTATCAATAGGGTATTTGATACTTTCTAGTCCCCCGCAGCCATCTCATGAGTTCCCTACAAAGAAAGGTTTGAGAATGGGAACCTCCTCACTGTCTTCCATGGGAAACACAAATGCAAATAATTATTGAAGAGTTTTTTTCCTATGGTCTTATATTTTCTTGGCACTTGTTTTATACAATGGGATCAGACTCTCTTCTCTGCCATCTACTTTTTGTATATCTGAACATAGATTTCTTACTTCTGTTATTTGTAGAAATACGATTACATGGGCAACACTGCAGTTCTTCATTGACACACCTGTTAGAAAAGACGTTCTGAAGAAAAGGAATTTAAGAAAAAAAATAATTATAAGGCTCCCAAATATGTAGCACAAAACACAGAAAAATGTTTCACACAATTTTATTTTTTCTTATGTGCACTTCTACCATATGCTTAATGAATACAATACACAGATCTGCAATCACAGCTTAGAGATAAAACTGGAAAAAAGACTTTATAAGGCTTCTGAGAATATCCTGGTCTTTCTTTGGAGAAAAAAAATGAGCCAGCATGTATGGCTTTCAAGCATAAATAGATTTTGAAGAAATAGAGAATTAAAGAGTTTTACTTGGAAGCAAAGTCAGAGGATGGAAAAAGCATCTTTTTTTTTCCCTTCTGTCTTTATGCATTGCACTTGAACCACAGAAATTATGTCGATGGATCCTTTGGAAAAATGACATCTCAGAGGTCAGAGCAGTAACTACTAAGGAGTTTTCCTAAAATGGACGCTTTTATCCTGGAATGAAAGTACTCATGCAGGAAATATAACTGGCACTTTCAACTATATTAGCGCTTCAAATTATAACTCTAAAAACTTGCAGAACTTTTCCATTAATGAGTTAAAGGTAGAATCAGAATTCACGCTGAGCAATCCAGAACGGATGAGATATGAAATTTCGGTGGAATATCACCACTTATTAATAATAACCTAACCACAAGGCTCCCTATGCCTTGAAAAACAGCAACACTGGACCATTGATTTGCTGCTTTACCTCTAAGGCTGCAGATCGCCTCAGCCGCTGGAAATACTCTTTTTGAGCATAATACACAGCATATGCCTACAGGGAGGCAGGGAACAGAAACTCTTCTTCTTTTGAAATGTTGCAAATTAGGTATTGGTAAAAAAAATAATTTATTTCTGAATTATACTAACAGGAGCATAATTTTTGAAAGGCTGCTACAATGAGAACAGCAGCCAAATTTTTTTTTTTTTTTTTTTTTTTTAACAGAGATTTGTAAAAGCATACGTGAAAAAAAGAAAATCAATGTATAAGCGAGGCTGTTCCTGACCCAAACTGCCACCCAGCTGCCCGCTGG
>NW_010125752.1:29095-30477 GCF_000699245.1 Pterocles gutturalis | reverse complement strand
TGTGATTCTGTGATTCTGTGATTCTTTTCCTGTGCCTTTCTTACTGTCTCCTGACTAAAGCTCTAAAGCCTTGATCCTTGCAACCATGACGGAAGCATTTCTGTTAACTGGACAACAGCTAAGTTTACATCTCTAATCCTTCCTAACCCTAAACTCTTAACAATTGCTTATTTTCTGTTTATCTGTCTTCTAGAAACTGTTTTATGTCTTGCCGCTCGAGGAGGTGAACCTGTAGCAATCTCCTCTGTATCAAAGTTCCTGCATGATTCGAGTGGCCTTGTCCGTGTTACTCAGGCTGGGGCAAAGACCAGTCCCTCTTTTGTGGCCTTTGCAATGCTGACATAGTTTGCCATGCTTAGCAAGTTGCTGCTGGTGTTTTCTTGAAAAAGGAGTTGAAGTTTTCACAGGAGCTGCTCACCATGTGAAAAAAAACATGCCAAACCATGTAAATCTCCAAAGGAATCATTAGGCAAATAGATGCGTGCGCGTGTGCATGTGGGAGTGCTGCATGCGTGGAGAAGACTATTTTCCCCTTTCACATGCCTGGTGAATATGAAAGTAAATGGATGTTGTTGTTGGGCTTTTACAAAGACACTTGGTGGGGAAGGAGCCTTCTGCATGGCGAAGTGAAACTCACTCAGCCGGGCTGGCCCAAGGCGTAACGATGTGTTCAGTAGGCCTATCAAGCCAGTGTAGTTATCCTTGCCAGACACCCTTTTTTGGTCCACCAGCAGAACAAAGGGTGTCCATCCTGAGCGGTTACCTTGCTTTCAAGCTGCTGAACAGTCCCTAATGAACCAGATGTTTGCCCAGAAGTGAGTATAGCAGTGGAGGAGAGAAAGACTTCCATGTGTTCTAGGAGAGGCAGGGGTGAGGGGGCACTTGTTTATTGTGGTGGCTATAAACAACACATATTTTTTTACTTTTTTCAATGAAGAGTTCAAGAACAGAATGTATTTCTGAAGCCAATGCTTCCAATTCCAAAATGGATAACTCTAAGAAATTATGGAGAAACCATTTACTGATACATCAATCAAATAGTCCTGGCTTTTGCAGTTGCTTTAGGTGCATTAAAAACTAGGGATGGGTTTAAAGGATACATTCAGATTTAGTATTACATTATTCTGGTAGCAGTCACGCTATTCAGTGACAGAGAATGAATGACTCAAGCAGGTGTGGACCATAACTATCCCTGTCTGAGTGTTTGTGGTGAATTTTTTAAGAAGGTATTCACCTCTGATAGTCACAGATAGGTGAGTGTCAGGTCTTGTGTCAGGAGTAACCCATCCCTTGTATCGTGAGATCACATCTGGCTGCAGCATCTCCACCTACCTGAGTGTGCTTTGCAGGCAAACATACTTCCTTGTAGTTCAAGAAGACGA
>NW_010125752.1:0-29064 GCF_000699245.1 Pterocles gutturalis | reverse complement strand
AGTCGGTAGGGAAAAAGAGAAAGACGACAACAGTAAAACCAGCAAGTGATGCATGTACAGCACTAGAGATATGCATTTTGACTCACACATAATTCAGTCTCCAGAAATTTGACTGTATAGAAATTTTACTTGCCAATGTAACAAAATGGCATTTATCAGCAAGCGCCGTGAGTTTGCTGTTGTACAAGAGCAACAGAACTTGAGGACGTCAGCTAAAATGCTAATAAAAATTGTAAAAGGGGCTGAGGTTGCTACAGCAGTGTGGACCCGGGCATGTGGATGTGTGTGGGAAACAAGGACTGCTGCTGCTGCTGGCAGGGTGGGACTGGCTGTGTTTGCAAGGCATGGTCTGTGGCTCCGGGTGCCCACAGCTAACTGCTGGACCCTGCTGTACAAAGAGAGCGGGCTGATAGGGATTTAAAGGGCATCAGGTGTATCAAAAGAGCAACTCCATTTAATCAGTTAGATCTAATCAAAGATAAGAATGTTTTTAGTGGCAGAAGCTGCAGCCTGAAAGTTGAGATTGCAGCTGCGTAGACCTGCAGGTATTTCAAAAGGATTTAGTCTGGGCAGAGTTCAGTCCAGGAGCCTGGCACAGGAGGTTTATTCTGGCACCGGTTGAGCATCTCTCCCTTTTTTGCTCATCCTGTGATGTGCTGGGAGGGTGCAGCTGCAGGAGCCGCAGCAGAGGCAGACTGTGTGGTCTGTCACTGGTGGCAGCCCCGGTCGGCACTGGTAGCAGAGGGAGCTGCAGGGGTCTGGCAGCCCCGGGACGTCAGGCTGGCTGCCTGAAACAAGGAGGGGTGCGAGCGGTGCCTTAGCTGCTGGGAAGAGCCACCTCCCTTCCCCGCTGAACCCGCTGCTCCACGCGCCCCGACCCCTCTTTCAGCAGCCGTTTTCCATGGCTCCGGCGCAGCAGGGCAGGCAGCTGCATCATGGCCACTTGCCACCCCTGGTAATTTGCCACCCTGGGTAATAGGCTATTTTGTTCTGCCTGGTGCTGGCCCTGAGCTGTGTCTGGGAGCATTTCTTCTGCAGGGTCCCTTCTGCTGCCATGAGGCAATCACAATCGTTTGCGTGGGGCCCAGCTGGCTCCCAGCGCTCAGCCTTCCCTGTGACAGAAGGGGTGCTGTAGGATGAGATTAGTGGCTCTGCTTGCCGGTGGGTCCAGCGCTGTGTTAACTACCTAATTCCCCTGTAAAATGGGGAAGTGTGTTGTCTGACTGAAAAGTGTTAAGTGCTGCAGTAATTATATACTTAAAGAATGCCTAATGATTTTGAAATGAGAAATGCTCAATTTGCCAATGTTGTTGCCTAGTCTGGAAGGGTAATGAAGATTGCGTAATTAACATGAGAGACAGGCTGAAATCTCCAGCTATGCAACGCAGGGACATTTCAAAGCAGGAAATATGAATACAACTTGACTGTATGGTTGTTCTGTATAGGGACATACAGTCACAGAAGATGAACTGCCCTCGTTTGATTGTCTCATGTGTCCCCACCACCAGCAGGAAGACGATAACAGTATGGATGTGCTGGAGTGGCCACACAAAATATGCAAGGATTGTGTCCCACCAGAAGGCAGGTAGGTGTTTTCAGCACAGAGGGCAATGAACCCCTACACTGAGTCATCTGGTGGTGTGCCAGTTTTGCCATCACCTTAACTCCATCCATGACTGAATGCCCCTTTAAATTACGTATAGCTCAATGGAAAGTTTTGTGGCTCAATGCAGAAATTACTGCCTTGGCTGTAGGGTTTTTATGCTGTAGAAAGGCAGAAGGTCATATAATCTTTTCTTCCTTTTTATGTGTTGAAGTCGTTTCAAGTGTAAACCCTATTAATGACTCATCTGGGAAGTTTTGCACACTGACTGTTGGGATTCACCTTTCATGTATATTTGATGAACCAGATGGAGCTCTTTTAAGACAATATTTTGTCTTCAAGCACTCATAGTAAACATGGCTCCATTAATATTCCTTCTTTAAATACAATCTGAATGTACGTGCGAACACCAATTTTGCTGCATCTTATCAGTTTCTTTCTAAAATGCTTTAATTATTTTTAAAGTCTTGTGCAAGCTGAAAACAAACCTCTGCCTCCCACCGCCATCAGTCCCCGGTTACATCCCTGCTCATAGATTAGGCATTCTTATTTTTTTCCCCCCTCTTCCTCAGTTTTAAGTGGAGTGGAATGTCATCTCTAAACTATTTCACTGTGCATCATAATGAGGCTAAAACAGCTCTATAGGGATGGGGCACAGTCCAAAATCCAGCAGCAGGCCTTACTCATCGGCTGCCGTTCTTGCTCACGTGGGTGCCGATCCCTTAAGGAGTGCCACGCGCGGGTGGGCCCGCTGAAGGCACTGGGGCTCCACACAGGCTCAGGCCTGCATTTGCATGGGGAGATATTTCTGTCTGAGTCAGGGGAATAGTAACACCCACAGACTCAGCCCCAGGCTCTGCAGATTTAGCTCTCAGCAGATGTAGCTATGAATTCATTTAGCCTCATCATTGTTTTAAGCTAGTGCACAGATTTTAAGCCGGTGTAAGTGAGGCACTCGCACGTGTCCTGTTGAGCCACCCCTGCTACAGAGGGACTAACTTCCAGCAGAAGGGTGCAGAGGCAGCTGGGCATGGTAACACCTTAACCTAAAGCCATCAGGGCCTTGAAATGCCTGACTATATGCATATTTATGTTTTCGTTGTTACTGGTTGGGGTAACCCTCCTGGGAACTGTTAACAATCCTGACCCTTTCTTTTGGGTGGTGGCAAGAGACAGTTAAGCACATGCCCCTGTCCAAAGCAAAGCTACATGACATTTCACAAAGGAATTTGAACTATTTAGGTGCAAGGTCAAGGTATTATTTGATTAAGGCACAGGGGTGGAGAAACCAGGAGGAGCATAAGAACAGACCAACCAGAAAGTGAGACACAGACCAAAGACGTTCCCAGCAGAAGGCAAAGAAAAGTAGACAATATGTTTGGGGCTGGCTGAAAGGACATCAAATTGTGTGACCCCAGGTGTTTACAGAAAACAAACATTTTGTACGTATTTTGTAAACAAGATTGAATTCTGTCACCAGTCCTAACAGAACCAAACTACAACTACTCTGATTTTGAGATAGTCTTTCAGGTAAGAAAGGTAACAGAATGGTTTTGTTGCCGTGATTTAGTGATGGTACCTTATTTATAGCAAGCAAAACCAAGAGAGAATATTACATGCTTGTGACAATAAAACCTTTATGTCTTGCACATATGTTACAGAGAACCTGTTTTAGAAACACTTCAGAGACTAAAAATGAATACATTGGATTCGTTTAATATAGCCTCCAAAACCATGTGCTTTAGACGCCCTGAAACCAAACGAATGGGGCTTGGAGAGAGAAACCAGTACATTTAAAACAGCTAAAAATTACTCAGATGGCCTTGCTAGATATAAAAATGTTTCCAGACTTACCTCTGGCATTGTGGGACATTCTATGGGTAGAGGTAAGCATGCATGTGTAAACATAGACACAAAATGAGTGTATCCTGTAAAAGATTTCTTAAGTATGACAGAAATGGATGCATGCCTTCCAGCAATTCTCTCTCCATGAAACACTGAGTAGAGCAGCTACTCTGTGTTAATTAACTAATATGTATCCATACATACGTAATGACTAACACTAAATAACGGCTTATTTTTCTACTGCCAGAATGATTTGTCTCTTTGACTGTTTACTGATTCTTTGCAAGTCAAAAATAATGATTAAAAATATGTGCTTTCTTGTATAGCACTAACAATTTTCATCTCTGCTCGTGGATATACTTGTTCAGTCCATGTATCACTGTGGTCCAGCCCTATCCCGCTGCATTCCGTGCTTCATCCTCTGGGTCTTGTGTAGTAGATGTGGCTATGGGCTATGCCTAAGATGTTAAAGAATTCCCCCTCTGGAGCTATTCTACGTATGTGTATACGTACACATATATATACATATATAACCACAGATGCGCTCTCCAGCTGCACACGGAGAGTCAACCTACTTTTTAAAGCATACAGAACAGCAGAGGTGGAGATCTACAAGCCCTTCTTGTTTTCATTATAAGCTCTTAAAACTAATTAAACAAAAACCTGACCTTATTTTTATTCCTTTCCTTAAATTAGTGCACATGCAATGGTGAAAGTGCATTCCTGGTCGAAGACTTTGAGGCAATCTTGAGAAGTAAAAGGTATAAAACTCATGCTGTTCAGCTGACATTGCTGACATATGTCTATATACTAACAAGAACTCCTGCCTCTAGAGGAAGCCACTTTTCATTTTTCCTGATGATTATGTTGTTGCCCCTGATGCCATCTCATTCCTTATTTCTGCTTAGAAGATACTAGTGAAATTGCTGCTAAGTAGCTGTGGACTAAAACTCCTGAGGTTTTCCAGGCTTATCCCTGGCAGGTAAGTGAATAATTAAAAATGAAATCACTGCATCTCCTAGACTGGAGAGAGTGCACGACTATCAGCTCAGGGCTAGGTGGAAATCACAGGCTATAGCCTCAAAGCACAAGATACCAATGTACTGTGCAAGCAGATGAGAAGGCCCTCAGCAGCCTGTCTGATGATCTCTCCTGTTGTACAGAGTTGCACATGGGAGTTGGGGTTCCTTCTTCCTTTTTGTTTGTTCAGTTCTATTTGGACCACGTGAAGCCTTCTAGCCGTGGAAAGAATATGTAACATAAAGCTTACACTTATGAAATTAAAGGACTCCTGTATAGAAAGCTTAGTCTGTGACAGAATGGTTTAGTCAAGAACGTGGTATGAGAAAAAATGTCCTGGGCATAATGCCTTGCTGAAAGCAGAAAGGTTTAGTAATACCAGGATACTCAGAAGAGGAGGTTAGCAGATGTCTTGGTTGAAGCCTTTCAAGACAGTCGAGTTAGTAAGCGGACAGGCTCAGTGTCTGCGGGGCAGACAACACCCATGCTGTTCTTGGGGAAAAATAGAACTATATCCACTTTCTACATTTGCTGGTTGTGTGTGAGACACTTGTTATGGAAGAAGTGAGTATAGGTGGTTATTTGAACTGCAGAGAGGTAAGAACTCAAAGGGGTTTCTATATGAAAGCTTTCATACAGAAGCAGGGAAAGAAGAGGGCTGATTTTATTCATCAAGGAATAGCAGAGCTCTCAGTTTTTCCTCCCTCAATGGTTGTCGGGTGGAGGGTCCAAAGAGTCCCTGTTTGGTGAATCTGCTTGCAAATTCATAGCTTCAAGGGAGCCAGAAGTCAGTAAGACACCAGAATCCTGCTAGACTGGTTTCTACTGGTTTGAAATGCCAGGCAGGTTCGGAGTGCTGCTGTGCCAGGCTAGCTTTGTCAATTGCATCAAGCTAATTTCAGTTAATTTCAAACCTGACATAAGCTGATTCTATTCTTATAGCCTGCTATGCTGTTTGCATGTGTCCTTAGCAACTCAGGAAAAATACTTGACAGAAAACTCTGGAAACTGTGCCACAGACAGCATCAGTCATGCAAACTTCACCTGCAGAAAGGCTCTGTTTAGCCCCAGGGGGACCCTGGCAGGAAGGGAAGATTACAGGGTAGCTGCTCCCAATGCAGCACTGTCTGTCTGTTTTAGGACTGAGGCACTGGCTCAGGGCTCAGGCCACCGCATCCAGAAGCCCTTGCCTCCAGCTGGCCAGCTGCAGCACAAGGCAGCGCGCTGTACTGCAGGAAAACCAGCACATGTGCAGTGCTCTCCGGCAGTATGTGCGTCCACAGTAAGTCTCACTTTTTGTCAAACAAGTGACACTGTCTCCTCAAACATAACTCTGTAGCTCACTTTACCGAAGTTCTGTGAAAGACTGGCAAACATTTCCCTTTCCGGCCTTTCCTTCTAGCAGCAGTGGTTACCCTCCTCTTCATCCCTGGTTTTTAAGCATGGAGAGAACAAGGCTGGGATGAGGTAGTGAATCTCACATTTGTGGCACTGAATCAGGTCCTGTGAGAGCAGATTTAATTTCTCAGCTCCTCTGGGCAATCTTGAGTATGTCAGGGATTTTCTTAGGTCTTACTGCCCTATCTCTAGACGGGGAGTGGTATACTATAGTCTATGAATACTCCTATATTTCTCCCATAGTCTTTTTTTCTTCTGAGTTACTTGAGCAGGAACTCAGTGTAAGTACAAGACATGCTATAGCCTGGCAGGTTAAAAAGAGCTCTGGACAATACTGTAATTAAAGAAAAAATAAACCAGTTTGGGTATTCTCTCTTTTTTGGTTATTTTTCATTTGATATTTCCTCCATCTCTGTCCCCAAGGGAAAAGCAGACATTTTGTTTAGATTTCTAGTTCCTCAGTGTCCCTGTTGCTCATCCTCAGTTTTATCTGAGCTGGCTGCGATTTCTCCTAAGAAGGGGTCATTGTTTCAGGAATTGCTCCGTTTTGGAACAGCAAAGTCCGAATTTTGCAGACCTGTTTTTTCATAGACATCTGTTTCAAAGATGGTTTTGGCTAGGAAAGAGAAGGCAGGGAGGAGACGAGGTTTCTAGATTGTTTGAGGTTTTACTGAGTCTTGTCAGTTTTTCTTATTTTAGATCTAATGGGGCTGCTTCCATGGGGTGCTTGGAAACATGAAATACTGCCTCCAAGCGCTATTGTGGTAAAAATGATTATATAATTGCCTATAGAAATCATAGAACAAACTACTTCCAAAAGGAGAATTTGAGTGAAAATCCCAGGCATTGGCCATACACTCAGGGACAGATAGTGGTAATAATATAGTTAAAGTATTTTACATTGTCTTGCAAATGTCCTCTCCAAACAATGGGGTTTCTTTTCCAGCAATTACTGTGGCATTTCACACATACTCCTATACTTACAGTTGGTCTTAAAGTGGATTGGATTTGTCAGTACCAATTGGAGTCTGGAGAAAATCAGACCTGAGGAAAATTTCTGTCTGTCTCTTAAAATGATGTCAGCCAATTAGTCCTTTTTGCAAGTTCAGCGAAATGTTTTAAAATCTTTTTGTTATTTTAGTGCAATATCCTACTTCCAACTAGATCTGGAAGTGGCAGCCCCACTGTAACGGTTGAATCCGTTGATAGTTTAATATTTCAAGAGCTAGATTGTTCTTATGAGATTTGAGTCTGTGTTTACTTTGTGCATTTAAAAATATACCTAATTGCTGGGATGGAGTTCACAGCTACACTGAACACACAGCAATTGGTCTCCTGAGAGTGAAAGGAAAGTTTGGCTAAGGGAAAGGATCAGCCTGGCGTTAGGAGGAAAGCAGGCTGGTTTTCATATTTCCTGTCTTTATTTTATTTATATATATATTTTTTAAAAGCAAGATCACACATAAACATTTGCCAGGAAAAATCACAACTTATCCTGCCCCTGGAAAAAACCACACAGTTTGGTTGGTTGTTTTTGGGGATGCCTGCTGTTTAGTTGGTCACATTAATGCCCGTTCTGTGCGGGCTGGGTCTCCTCCCTGACTAGGCTTCCTCCCCGCGGAGGTTTTTGTGCCTGCCAAGCTGTGCTAGTGGTGTCTCTCCTCTCAATCAGCCAGGATTTCAACAGTGTCACGGCTGTGCTCTCTCTGGGTTGCACAGGACTCCTTCAGTGTGACTTTGCCTGTGGAGCAGAGTCAGTTCTTTCCTGGCACTAGATTTGTGCCCTTTTTTGTGGCTGGAGGTTTCTTTCTCAGACCACTCATATTCTAGCATCCCCCCAGAATAGGATTTTACTCACCTGACAGGCTGGGGCTGAACCATTCTCTCATTTGCCATTGGGATGATGAGGTATGTCCAACAAGCCTGGACCAAACTCCCCCAGGTTGTTAGGGATTTGCAATTCAGTTGTGAATCCTGAGGCAGGTATGTCCTACAGAAGATCCCTGTCCTTCAGTCCTTGTACCTTCTGTCAGCTCTGCTTGAGAGTGAGGTTTCCCTCAGACTTTGTTTGCTCAGTTTCCAGAGTCACAGCAAACATAATTTAAAGGAACAGCTTTCCCTTTACAGAGATAAGTTAGTACAAACATGCCCTGAATGTCCTTTGCACTGCTTGTGCCAAGGGCTTAATGACAAGGCATTGTTAAACCTCCTGTATAAATCTTTAACAACTGGGTGAAACTTTGGTCCAAATCTGCAAACTCAAATAAGTGGAAACAGTAAATGGTATTTGCTTACACCTTTAAGGCCCACTGGCTGAGAAACTGCTCTTGCTTTACATTATTTACAGCCATTTGAGATGAAAAGACCTAAATGTTTATGAGTATTTTTAGGTTGCTGGTTTTTAATTTCATGTGTACTCACATACCTGGGCACCGGGGTGGACAGAGCAGAGCCAGCCTAGATTTATTTTAAGGCTTTTTGAATCTGTTCATCCAAACGCCTGCTAGAATTTTCACCCTTGAAATGCTTCGATTTCTTATTCAGGTTGCGCTTCCATTTACTCTTCTCTCTACTGGGCTTGCTTGCTGTTATTTGAATGTCCCTTTTCTGCAGGCAGCTTAGGGCCCAGTGCTTCAAAGGAAGACAAATGAGCCTGTAATTCCTTTGGATACCTATGCACTGCTATACTTAGGGGAGAAGTTTTCCCTCATACTTGGATAACTCATGTGGTATTTTTAAGCCTGTAGTTTGAATGACTCTTACCAAAAATATCATATTGCTGGCTGAAGTGAATGCTAGCCTTTCCCTTGACTTTTTTCTTTTTGAAGTTCACTGAACTTGCCAAGTGCCTTGTTCATCTCAAAATATTTTAATTGGTCACAATATTTCCCTACTCCTTTTAAATGCAGCTGCATGCCCAGCCTACTCTGTGGAAGGCCAAATGTTCACTGAGTAAAGCTTTGGTAAATACCGGGTCAGTCATCACCGCTTCATGGTCACCACTGTCAGTGTTCTTTACATCAGCTGGGGGCCTGGCCTGGGCATAGAGGGCTGTCGGCAATTAATCCTGTAATGATTAATCAAGGTCACCATCAGCCCTGCGCACCTCTGGTCTGTGGGCTAGCAGGACTCTAGAATGAGGGAGGCACTGGAATTCGGGATCCTCTCTGTTGCAAGAGTCACTCCAGGGTGAATCTAGCTGGCCTTGTGCTTCAGGCTTGCTTATCTGAGTGTCCCCAGAGCTGGCAGAGTACGTGAACTCTGGTTTTATTGCATTTTCCAGTCATTAAATTGCTGCAGCGACTCCTTCCCAGGGTTGCTATTTTGAGGGTTAAATAAATCCTGCATCTACAGTCCCTTTTTTGTACGTAAATCTCACCACTTTTCTTCTTTCACTTCCCATAGATTGTGCCATTCGTTTTGTCAAAAAAATAAAGTGTATTTATTTTTCCTGTTCCAAATGGGCAGAGTGAATGGAAAAAGAGTGTGATGTGTATCATAGGCAGGCTGTTCATTGGACATTGTCTCTCACAGGGTATGGAAGCGTCCCAGTGACAAACCCACAGCTCCCTGTGGAGTGCCAGCAGGCTTACAGGTCCGTTATGGGGTGATGTTGTCACCCTTTGGGTCTATTTTTTGTATTTTGCCCAATTCTTTCCACAAGGAGAGGAAATAAGTTGTAAAAGGGTATTATCTGCTGAGAAAGAAACAGTGGCAGCACAATCCTTAGCTTACTCCTCCTGATGGAAATCAAAAGTAACTTAAACTGGAGTCAACAGAGTGTGAAATGGTACAAACCCAAAGAGGACTTTCTCCTCTGTTGCTCTTACAGCTGATAGAGAGGTGCTGGTTTCAAATGTGCAGAAAGGCTCATTTCCTTAACCAGAACTGGAGGTAAAAGAAAATGGCAGATGTTTCCTTGTCCAATGACTCCTGTTACCCAAAGAGCTCTGCCATTAGCATTTGCATGTTACGTTCATTATCATTATTACTTTGGGGTTTTCTTGTTGTTTGCTTTGGGTTTTTTTTTTTTTTTTTTTTTCTGCCCTGGCAGAGCAGACTTCCAGTCAGCCCTCAGGTCTATAGGATTAATGTTCTCCACAAATGATACCATGTTCCCTAAAGTCTGGAGAGCATCCCACAGTGTTTTAACTGAAAATTTGCAAAACTGCATAATTGCTCTCTGGCATGGCCTGACTCCATAGAAGACATCTGGGTTTTAACTATACAGCACAGCAAAAAATACTGAACTATCTGAGGTGGGCTTGCCTTTCTCACAGCTTAAGAAATCAATGGATTCAGTCTGAACATTTTGCAAGGGAAATATAAACTGATAATTTTTAATGGACTAGGTATCACTTATTAAATGTAGCCTCTCTTTTTTTCCTACTGGTTTCTTTTCGTATATGCTTACAAGCATTAGCTTCTGAATTCTTTTTCTCAGCCTTCATTTGCAGCTATTGCTATAGCTTTCCTAAGAGGTGGCACCCAAAATTGAACATGGTCCTCCAAATGCAAATGCTCCATTGTTCAGTCGTTATATTATCTTCTGCATTATTTTTACATCCTCTTATTAATGCACCCACACACCCCATTTGCATTTTTTAACCTTTTAAAAAATGCTTTCATTACAACAATCAGTTATAAGGGCAATGGAACAATAGAAGTGAAGAGCTTGATTCTCCTCAGACCTACCCCCATTTCAAATTACACTGGTGACACTGATTTTGATTTACACTGAAAGGAAAGAGAAGGGATCAAACCTAGCACCTTTACACTGAGACATCCATTTTTTATAGTTAGCAAGGAATGGTTTTGTAAAATAGTTGCAGCACACAACATGTTTGGAAAAAGCACTTCTTTGTTTACCAGGAAGGAGGCTTTTTTGCGGACAGAGGACTGTGGTACAGGCTGGTGTCCGAGGAGCCGTGCTGGAGGCCGGGATGCGGGCAGCGCTCGGCAGCGGCCATGCCGGGGAAGCACCGCTGGGTGACCAGGGGTTGATGTGTGGTTTTCTCGGGCTCACCTGGTTTCACCTCACAACAGGACGAGGCAGCGCATTCTGGGTTTTAGCCCTTCTAGGCTGTTCCTCTCTGTACAGCCCTGTTGATACCTGCCCTGGGGAGTAGGCAGAAGGCAGGGCATGCCACCTGGCTGCGGAGGAAAGCAGGGGCCTTACTTGGGGACAAGGAGACGGTGAGGGGACATGGGATGGCCAAGGGCATGGCCACCCTGCCACACGTGTGCTGCCAACATGGAGCAGGGAACTGTTGCCATCACGTTTAGCACTTCCCACTCTAAGAAGAGGTGGACAACCAGTTTTAAGCTGCAGCTGGGCAAGGTGATTTCTATTAAGCAAACAAACATTTACAGGTTGTCTGGCTGCAGAAGCAAAGTGTGACTCAGAAAACCACCTGAGTAGCACCACTGTTAGCCAGGGAGCAGGAAGAGGTGAAGAAATACACAAAGCAATTGTTCATGTCTGGCTTTCTGGCAGACTGCACCTTAGCAGCCTCTTTGGTGTCTCTCTTCCTTTCTTAATTGCTTCTGTTTTACTTGACTCTGGATTTTCTCCAGGAGTCACTGTTAAAAGCTATCATCTGGTGGATATCAGTGCCATTGTCTCCAGAGGGACTTTTCCTCACATTGACTATTGTTGGATTCTAGGTAAAGCAGGGAGATACAAACACCCTCAGGCTTCTTTTGTGTGTCTCATTTAAGGCAATACTTTATTTGCCCACGTAGACAAGGTTCATAAACATGGGGTGTGGTTTTACGATACAGCTGATTTGATCTAATGGCTAGCTGCCAGTCAAAGAGGTAATTCTGCTCCTCCTGTCAACAGCTTCATGCTCCTACTGCAGATCCTGCTGCTTCTCCGACTCTTGCTGACGCAGTCCAGGACAGTGACCTAGCAGAAAACTGTTCACATTTTTTTCTGGATTACTTTTCTGCCAGACTGACATCCTCTGATGGCTTGCCAAGGTAAGATGAGCATCACTGCTGGCATGAGAAGGGACACAGGGTTGCTCAAGAGAGAGGAGGGATAGTAATACAGAAGTGTTGCATTAATTCGGCTGGTTGGTTGATTGGTTGTAAGTCCACACCTTTACAACTCCCTGTTTAGCTTGCACAGATAGATCAACAACTGCTGTGAAATGTGGAAGTTTTCTTCCTTTTTTTTCATTACTAGCAAGACCCGTTTGCAGGATTGTTATTTTCATTTTTTCAGATCACTTCAAAGACAAGAAGTATTAATGGCAGCAGTGGAAACAAGTAGAGTAGAGGGGAAAGCAAGAGAAACAGCGAGGGATGAGATGGGAAAGGTCACCCCTGAGAGCAGCAGTACAACGTTAGATCAGTAGCACAAGGTAGCTGTGAAATCATTTGCTTGGATGCTCCCAGCAGGTGCAGGTGCTGCCTCTAAGCCAGCCCAAGGATGGCTGGGAGAAGGGGTGATGCTGCCCTCTTCTCCTTCAGCTGGGACCCTCCGCTCATGCTCTCTCCTCTGTTCCTTGGCCTGACTCTCCCCATGAATTCATTGTCTGGAGCCGCTGGGACGGTTTGGCCCTGGTGACACCTCCACAGAGAGGCTTCTGGGCATGCACCAGCACGTTATTCCTGTGCCGCTGCCTGGGGACTCCTGCGCTAACCCATTTCTTCATCCAGAGACAGCACGCTGATGGATGGGAGGTGGGTGGGGTCAGCAGAGCAGTATGTCATATTATCACAGCACCATCACCTGCTGGCTATAACAATTTTCTGGGTTTTTTTGGCAAATTTTCCCAGAGCTTAGAAGCATTCTGAGAAGGAAGCAGTGGGCATCCACATGCTGGGACCAGAGGAACTTTTGCCCCCTCAGCCCAAGGAGATAAGAGGACCAAGAAATAAGACAGCATACTGAACTCTATAATGATTAGCAAGAACAGCTGTTTCACAGTGCTGCCAATCCATGCAGGTAGGAATACACTGTTTAATTACTATTGTATTTTAAAAGTCTTTCCCTGGTGCTTGTCCAGCTCACATGGAACCTCCCCTTATATGCAAAACAGGTTTGCTACTTAAATGTCAGCTTGTGTATACACGCCAGCTGCTAGCTTTTCTTGGGGATCCGAGACAGCTGACATTGCTGCCAATATAAATAATTTTGCATGTTGGAGACTAGTTGGTAAGAGTGTTGTGAGCCTCCCTTTTATCTAATCCAACAGGAGTGCTTTTTGGTTTGTCGGTTTGTGGGTTGGTTTTTTTTTTTTTTTTCCCCTTTGGCGTGACTTCCAGGAGACACAGAGTAAAAGAGGTACTTATTTTTATTTTTTTCTTTCTTTCTCTTTTTTTTTTTTTTTTAAAAAAAAAAACCCCACCAAACCCTCTTTCATGATAGTGGTCATTGCTAGGAACTCAACAGGTAAATACAACATTTAGTAGGTTCAAGTAGGAGTATAGTTTGTGTATTCTTACACCAAACATATGCTAAGAAAAATACTGCTGCTTCATGTAATTCCTCTGTAGTGTTAAGAAAACCTGCACTTTAAGGCACAGGAGCTACTGCCAGGCTGAGCCATGACATTTTAAGCAGAAATTGATTGATTGTTTAGGAAAGCATCTACTGGGGAGGCTGAAAATCTTGTAATTGTGGTCATGAAGTTTTTACCACAAGAAAAACTCTCCATTTCTAGTGTGGTTAAAAAGTTTAATCCAATTGGCTGCGGGATTAAGGTAATTCCAGTTTTGTGCCTTTTCAGTTTTGAATTCTGAATGGTTTTGTTTGTTTAAAGTTTATTGTTTGACCGGTCTCGTTGATAACTCTCCTTTCTGACTTTACATTGAGGGTGGTTTATTGGACTAAATGAATGTGTGCTGCCTGGCTTATTAAGAAATAGCATGGCCTAGATTTAGTGTAGGATCTGGTCTAGAGGCATAAGAATGCTGGAGATGGAGCGCTCTGGTGCTGGGCTTTGGCAGAAATGTTGGCTAGGAGGAAAGGCTTGCACACAGGAATACACCGTGTAGCAAGTATTCTAGAAGCAAACTGGGTCTTCTATTGCTTAGCCCTGTACGACTGGAATGTGGCTACTCCTGGCCCCACTGTATGCAATATCTCAATGTAATCTTTTCTTTAAGTGAAGCAAGAAATGTATCTCAGTATAGTGCTTAGTTGACTTTTATAAGTTTGGAAAACACTCTAGGTCCATGCCAGATGTTGAATAGAGAAGCACTGGACCTGGATTCTTGTGCTTGCCTAGAAGAGCAGAATTTTAGTTGGGTTTTGCACATGACTTTTTGTTTGTGTTTCCCCCCCCCAAAACTTCCCTGAATGGGTTTGTTTGGTTGGTTTTTTGGGATCTATTTGAATTCTTTCAAGAACAAGCTGCCACCTGCACAGAGCACTCTGAGGGGGACCAAAGGATAGAGTTCAGCATATTGCCTCATTTCTGCTGGTTTGTTTTTAAAGACATACTGTCACTTCAGCTTGGATCTGAACATGTTGAGGACAGGTTTTTACAGAAGCTGAGTCCAGTGGAAATGTTATCCTTTTTAGTCACTTTTCTTGGAGAGTGTTAAAGCAAACATGCAAGAGCTTATCCTGCTCTATGAACAAGTCCGTGTGAGCTGCCTTGAAGGACAGAAGTGGAAGGAACAAGTAGCTCTCCTGGTGCCTACTTGAGCTCCTTCCAGGCATCAGATTCATTGCAGATTCACTTGTTGACAACTGTTATTTCTTTTGACTCTCCTGGTGTGCTGGAAACAGTCTCTGCTTTGGAAATCATTACAGCTGTACAACTTGCAAACTGTGAGTAATGGTTTCCTCCCATTTAACTCCCCCTTTCTCTTATGTGTTTCTGCTGTGTCTGTGTTGCTGCACAGTTCTGCCTGGAGGTGAGGTACTGGATCTTGGAGCAGCAGCTTCCCTGGTGCCTAGGAGAGGAATTGCAGGTAAATGTCAGTCTCCCTGAACAGGACACTTCTCGAGGATAAGCATGGGAAATAAATTCAAAACTCCAGTAAGTACCAAAACGCAGAAGGGAACACTGGCTTAATGGCTACATGATAAATTTCCCTTCTCCTTGCTAAGATCTCTGTCATCTGGAAAGAGGTTACCTCTTTTTCTCCTAGCAAAAAATTACCACGTGAACTCTACTTGCCCTTTCTCACCCCTTTCCCTCACAAAACTGCAGCTAACTTTTGTCTCCAAGGTGATGGAGTTGATACAAGTCTGAGCAATTGTTCTTGGTTTGTGTACAGCTCTCCAGTCTTCTAATGCATTTCAGGCCTTTGTGTTCCCGGAAGTTTGTCTCTTTACAGATATAGCTCTTGGTCTTTCGAAAGATATTGCCGTGGTCTACAAACTTTGTGTGGCCAATGCCCTTAGATCATGCTGGCTGCAACACTACCACCTTCTTCTTCCTTGCAGGCCAGACAGTGCTATTTCAGTAGGGTTTAGGAACAAAGTAGCATGGACACACACAGCCCTTGGCAATTTAACCTCGGAGGGACTGGCGTGTGTGATTTGAATTCCTGCAGTGACAGAATATGAGCTTTTGAACACTCTTCATGTGGCTGTCCTATTGGTGATTTGCTGTCCTGTCAATGGTTTGCTAATTTTACTTCTCTTTTATGCAGGAGGCTGGAGCTAGTGTTTTTGCCTTTGAAAATAGGTAGAGGGCAAGAGAAAAATAGATTCCTTTCAGTTGGCTGGAGAAGTAACTAAAGCAGCACTACTTTTAATGTATATATGTTGAGCACTTTAAGCTTATTTAAAGCTTCTACATTTTTGATTCTGTGTGAAACTCGAACTTGTGTCACTCAATCTCTGCTTGAGGATCCACAAGGGAGAAGGTAGAAGAAGCTGAATACTGACTTTAAGTGTGTTTAAAAAAGGATAGAAGAGTTTCTCTGCAGGTGGATATGTAGCATGTATGTGTATATAAATGCATACAGACATAATACCCACACTGTGTGTAGGGAGTATATATACAAATGTGTGTATACGTGCGTACACACACACTCACACGTATCTCCATTTAGTCTCTGAACAGACAGAAGAGTCACTTGGTTCTAGTATTTTCCTTGGTTATAGTTGCGGGTGCTGTGTCCAGGAACCTCAGGCTTGTTTCTATGGGAGCTATTCCCACCCTTTTAAAATCCCACCTTCCCTCAATCCCCATTTGGCAGTAAGAGGAAAAGAAGTGTGTTGTGACACCCGCACTGATGGGCTTGCAGGGGGGCTAAGAGCATGGGCAGAGGTGTCTGCAGACGACAGTCTCATACAGGAGGGCCTCGGGTACAGTAGGCTGCAGCACAGCCTGCTGTGGCACTGGTCTCTTGGCTTTGCATTGGGGGCTTCATGGGGCAGCCCAGATCTCTCCTCTCCCTCCCTCCCTTGTTTGGTTTTTCTTTTTTCCCCTTCCTTTTCCTTCCCTTCCCTTTTGCCTTGCCCTGAAGCAGGATTGCAATATCAAATGGTATCATGAGCAGGAACGGTAGGGAGCCTGTGCTGCACTAGACAGGCTGACTAATCTGCCTTTAAATAATCTCCCTTTAAATAGTCTGGAAGCACTCTAGTGAGCTTCTGTTTCAGGAGCCATGAGAACACAGCCACGACTGTGGTCTGTATAAATAGCCAGATCCGTGCTGGTGAGTAGTGAACAGCACAGTTATTTGTTCGCAGAAGGTCTTCCTATTTTCTTCGTGTTGTTGCATGGATAGTTGCGATCAAATTCCGGTAAGATTTCTGTACAGTAGTAGTGCTGCTGCCTTTTCTCAGACTGTCACGTTGTCCGTGACAGTGAGGAGCGAGGAGCTACCCTTTGGAGACAGACTTCTGTCTCTGGTGGCTTTGCACCTGAGTGGCAATAGGGCTGCGGCTTGCTGGGGTCTGTGCATCTGGCTTTACCGAAAACAGTGCAGTTCAGACCCTTTTGATTGGTGCTGTGAGTTCAAAAATCTCACTGATATTTATCGCATCCAGAAGGTGAAAGCAAGGAATATTTGGATATTCACTGCTGAGCTATGGATCTGGATAGAGCATAATGCAATCGTCCTGTCTGAGGAGGATAAACTCAGCTTATCTGTGCTGTCCTAACTCAGTAATCAGCACTGTTAAAAAAAAATAAAAATTAACCAAGTCTATGTTAGTTATGCTGGCTAATATAATATTTTCTCTTGTAATATGGAAGAATGGAAACTATTCTCTAGGTAGGTACAGATTGCTCTGCAGCTGCATAAGCAATCTTCAGTTTGCCTCCATCTGGTCCTAAATTATCAAGACAGCCTTCAAAAACATAAGGAGCTGACACATGTCCAGTAGCCACTCTAGCACTTCCCAAGATTTAGGTAAATAGGAGAATCCTCAGCAAAGAGCACAGCAAGTCTTGCCTCAGCTGAGGTAGGAGGCATTTGAATTTCTTACTCATAGTGTGTTGTCATCTTCTCCGTGCCATCCTACCCACTCAATGCGTCAGAGATCTAAGGCTTGAATTTATTTTTTTTTTTTTTTTTTAATCCCCCCACCCCCCCGCTGAGCAGAAGATATTCAGGCCTTCAGTTTCTGGTGCATCATGTGGAGATCCTTTTTTTTTTTTTTTTTTTTCTTCCTTCCCCCTCCAGGCTCAGGCATAATTCCCCTGAGCTGGTGGGTTTTTATCAGGGTAAGTGGGCTCACAGGAGAGGCTGGGTGCAAGAAGACAGAGGGCTGCATGGGTCTGAGGAGAGGAAGAGAGACTATGTGGGGCCATAGCACAGACCAGTTACACAGAGGCAGCTTCCCTAAATGCCCCCTTATGTTTGCCTTCCTCCAGAATACTGCTTTTAAGTCACTGTACCTATGACAAGATTTTTGCCTGGTCAAAAGTCCCTCTGTGGGACACCATTCAGACTTTAATCTTATGGGGGAGGGATGTTCTCTGTTTCTTTTCATGCTTGGTGCTTACCGTCCTCAAATAGGGGCACAGCTGGGGTCCGGGATTACCTTTGTGTGTCATTTTATATGTGATTTTAAGCTCATATGCGGCAAAGCAGAAGTTCTGTGTTGGGTTTTGGAAACACCATCAACAAAGACAGTAATGTTCTTCTGAGGGAAAATACTATAATGTTTGATTATCAACATTTTCTGAATTACAAAGCAAACCCACAAAAATCCCAGCCTGTGAATTTAATTAAAAAGAAAAAAAATAAACCAGACAGCTTTTTCATTAACTGTATTTAGTGTACTTACCTTAAGTCACTCCAGTAAGATCAACCAGGCTGTTCCTGGGGTAAATCTGGCGTGTCTTGCCAGCTAGTGCGCAGCATGTGGGCTCTCTTTGGAAAAGCACAAGAAAAAGACAAAGCTGAAAGTAGCAGAAATTATGTTTTGATGCAGGACAGGTTCCACTGATTGATGCAGGACAGGTTCCACTGAGCAGGCAGGGCAGAAAGTGGTGGAATCTGTCCCATCACATTTCGCAGGGCCAATTTCTGTGGGCTTGTGATTTAGTCGTAGTTCTGTGAGGAATATAGTGTTGCTTAATTTCAATGTCAAGACAGTGAACCCTGTCCTGCAAATAGATCTTGGTGCAGCAATGACTTGGGTGTAATGGCTTTGGTGTCTGCAGTCACACTGCTGAGGAAAACAACTGACTGAGTTTCCAACTAAGATTTTGTGGTTTCTGGACCCTTAGGTGGGTCCCAGTGCAGTGTGTTTTGTCTTCTTGCCCCTAGCACGATGGCTTCGTTTCCTGTCTTGAAGCACGAGACGTTGTTCCGGAATGGTACCTGGAGCTATCGAATTCCAGCACTGCTCTACCTGCCACGTTTCAGCATCATCCTGGCATTTGCTGAGGAACGAGAGGACGTGGTGGATGAACATGCCAAGCTAATAGCGACGCGCAGAGGCGTGTATGACCCAACCACGCACCATGTTCAGGTACCAGCCTGGGGAGAAAATGGAGGAGACTGCCCACCTGCCCTGCTTGCCTGACCCTGAATGAGTGGAATGTGTTTGCTCCCTTGCTGTAAGGAGAGGGTGACTTCTCCTTCTCCCCAGTTACAGGAGACAAAGTGATGCATGTGTCATTATAACTGCTGGGATTCAACCCCATGGCTGGGCAGCTGTTAGGGGAACTAAAGCAGGGCAGGTGCAGCAGATTTTCTGGGGATGGCTTTGACCCAGTGTTGCAGAACTGGGGAAGCAGAGAGAGATGGGACAAAAGTCCTCTTAGGACAGCAAAGATGTGGAGGAGAGGCAGAAACGGAGAGTGCCACAGGGATGGGGAAGAGTGAATTAGTAATCAGTGACTATATCTTTAAAATTCATCCTCTTAGAACTAATTTCTGGTTTAAGAAACAATTGAGAACAGCTAGTTTCCCCATGCAAAAGTGTGTTGTCTGGTTTGTATGTGCCAGTGAATTGGCTACCTTATTAATCTACCAGTTATTATTAACAGTTATCTGGCTGGGTGACTGGGGGTGGTGGATACTCTATTTATAATGATTTCTTGGATTTGCAAATGCATTAATGTCTTGGAGGGGGTGGGGGGAAATAATTATATTTTTCTCTTCCAATCCTTCATTGGTGACTGGTTGTCTTAGATTATAGACTCTTAAGAGCAGGAGTCTGCGTAGCAGAAGCAGCCTCTGAGCACACCTGCAGTGTCACACCATTCAGGTAACATCTTGTGTAAGCCCCTGAAAGTCAGTTAAGTAGGGCTTAGTTGGTCATAAACAGAGTAGTGGTCATGTGCTAGAGTTTCTTAAAATGCAAATATTAAATATTCCAAAAAAAGTTAATACTGGTTGAATACAAAAGATAAGACATGATGAAAAAGGATAATCATCAAATTGGGGTAGAAAAGCTAATTAGCGTAATCTTACTGGAAAATACTGCTTCTTTAATGAAGCCAATAACTCTATGTAGGAATAATTTTCTAATTGCAATGTTAGGGTTAAAAATATGATTGTGTTGTGTGCTATTAATTTAAAGACAGGGCTTGGAGCGTAGTTATACCTGCTCTGCGACCTATTTTCTGTGTCAGACAACTCAGGGACCAAATTTCCACAGCAAAGCGTGCAAAGCCATGCAATCATCTCCAGCAAGGTGTCTAACTGGGATTCCCCTTCACACATGGATGAAAATGGAGGAATAAGAGTCTGAACAGCAAGGAATTTGAGGATACTTGAAAAGGGCTCAGCTATCTAGGAAGCACTGACACAGCACAGTATCTGTACCAGCACACTTTGGCCACCAGGCGTGTCTGTGTGTCATATATATATATTTGTGAGAATTTATGAAAATTCAGCTACTGTAGTTTTTTGGACAGTGTCATCAGACACCAGCTGCATTGAGATACAGAGCTACCAGCTCCTCAGTGAGTAGTAATTAAAAAGGACATAATCCACTTGTTTGAAGTGCACGTACACTGTGTCATCCAAATAACTTCCACTTAACGTTTGGCGATGCCAGTATATTGTTTTCGTGTTTCTTGTTCTATACACTAACTTACTTCACTTCTGTTCTTCTCCTGCTCTTCTGTACCTTTTATCCAGGCATCCTTACCCTATCATGTGGATTTATTTGTAACGGTGTGTTTCATTCTTGTCTCCCTTCACATGGGTGCTGGCAGTGGAATAGCATGGAGACCATTGTCAGTGCGCAGCTGAAAGACCACCGTTCTATGAACCCCTGTCCTGTTTACGACGAGGTCTCAGGGAAACTGATCCTGTTCTTCATAGCCGTCCCAGGAAAGATCTCTGAGCAGCACCAGCTCAGGACAAAGATCAACCTGGTACGTCTCTGCTATGTCACTAGCATGGACCAAGGACGTACCTGGAGCCCTGCCCAGGATGTCACCGATGGTACCATTAGCACTGAGTACAAGAACTGGGCCACTTTTGCAGTGGGGCCGGGTCATGGATTACAGTTGCTCAACGAGGCCCGGAGCCTTGTGATTCCTGCCTATGCCTATCGTATCTTGGACCCTAAGCAACACCCCACTCCTCATGCCTTCTGTTTCATCAGCTCTGACCATGGGATGACGTGGCAGATGGGGAACTTTGTGGGGGAGGAGAGCGCGGTGGAGTGCCAGATAGCAGAGGTGCAGACCTGTGGCAGAAGGGTCCTCTACTGCAATGCACGGAGCAGCAGAGGAGCCAGAATCCAGGCTGTCAGCTACAACCACGGGCTGGACTTTGAGAGAGGCCAGAGGGTTGAAAAGCTAGTAGAACCTCCCTTTGGATGCCATGGAAGTGTTACTGCCTTCCCACCTCCCCCTGATGCCAGGTGCCGAGACAGTTGGTTGCTCTACGCTCATCCAACAGACCCAAAGGGTCGAAGAGATTTAGGTATTTACCTCAACAAAAGCCCGTTAAATCCAGTGCACTGGACAAAACCAAGCATCCTCTTCAAGGGCCTGTGCTCTTATTCAGATCTGCAGTATATCGGGGTTGGGCCAGATGGCTCACCCTTGTTCTCTTGCCTCTTTGAATACGGGACCCACCAACAAAATGAAGAGATAATCTTTGTAATGTTCACTTTGAAGCAAGCCTTTCCATCAGAGTGCTGAGTCTCGAGCCTTTCCACCAGCATCCCTGTGAAAGCCACCTTTGCCGATAGTTCATTTCCCTGTCGCTTCTCATCTTTCAGCAAAAGTTTTTTGTACTCCTCTTGCAGTTTGGCTTGTGGCGTCTGTAGATGACAAAGTCTATTAAACATATGAAAACTGAACATGCATTTGGCTTTGTTTTCTGTTGCCTGTTCTCCCTGCTCGCCTTTCCCTTTGGCTGCCATCCTAAATGCCACGTGCTCAGAACAAGCAGGACCTTTGTATAGGGCTTCTCGCCTTGAGGCCTCGGACAGACTTGAGTAGGGACGTGCAGGCTGGCAGCGTAGGGACTGCATGGGAATAGAGGGCAGCTGGTCTACGCTGAGCGGTATTTGGTAACGTGTGGAGAAAGGGCTGGAGAGGACGCTGGGCTTACTGCCCTATTTCGGCAGTTATCTTCTTCAGAAAACCGCTTTGGCTCTGGTTCGCGGTGCCGGTTCTTGCAGTCAGTGTAGCACTTGCTGGCAGCTCTATCCTTTAGGGCTTGCTGTCTTCTCACTTCAGAGAGGAAAGGGGATGCCATGCTCTTGTGATATTCCTTGCACACCGCTGCAGTGGGTTGGGGATTGCCTTGCTGAATTCCCAGGCCCCCGAGGGGCTTCAGTCTAACTTGGCCTTCTCCTTACTTCCCATGCTGTATGTTCTTCCTTATTTGCCTTTTTGCTTATGCTGCACTAAGAAGCTGCAGTATCTCACGGGTAGGAAAACCACAGCCTGGTGCTCCAGTGTTCCCTCTCCCTGGGCAGGGACAGCAGGACCCCCTGATGTTTAGGGACAGGGCAAGTGGCAGAAATGGCATTTTGCCTGTATCAAAACTGCACGATCAGGACAGGTCTGCAGAGGGAGCTCCCAATTTATAGTCAGGAGGGGAAATACTTGCTGGTCTTTCTAACACAAGTGCTAAGCTATGATCCATACAGCACCCACTCTTATCGGTGACAGCCCAACATCTTGCAAGCATGGCTGGTATTATTACAGAGTATCATTGGCATGTGAGGTAGTGTGACAAACAAATAACATTGCCCCACTTCCAGAGAACTTGTGCAAAGGCACAAGTGTCAGAGGAATGGGACTGACCAAGCCTAGAGCACGCAGGAGTGTTCAAGCTGCCAGGCTTTCCAAAGTAGACAGATTTTCAGCAGGTTTTGTTAAGGAAACAGCCCTGGCTTTGCTGCAAGAGATACTATTCTGAGGCTAGGGTGGGATTTGAAAGGAGGCATTGTGCCTTGAGTAGGCAAGGGGAGTGACCAGAAATGGATAGGTACTAAGGGAGATCTGTCAGAGCAGATGGAACTAGGAACGCTTTACCCATGCCTCTGGACAGAATTCTGCTTTATGAACCAGTCTGTGCTTGTTTGCTGTGAGCTGTATTCTGTGTATGTGCATGTGTGGAATGTCTCCAAGTAAAGTATGTTTGTTTGCTCTGTTGGTGAAGAAAAATACAGAGTGCTCTTGGAACGCATCCCCTTCGGGGAACACCAGCAGGTCCTGTAGGATCCTTTGCACTGTCACCGTTCAGGACTGCGAGTCCCTGCTTAGCCAGTGTCCCACCCTTGCCTTTTATGGCTCATAGCTTTTGTGGGCAGTGCTAGAAGGGGCCCTGATTTTTCTCACTGTCTAGGTTTGTTTCAGGGCACCTGGAGGCTGCAGGTACCAAGGGAGTGCAGAGATCTCATGACCTTCGCAAATACACCTGTAATTTGCTGAGCCTTTCCTAAGCAGCAGGTCAGTAACGTGCTGGGCTGGAGTAGCACAGAGTGGCTCGACTAACCAGAACTTTGTGGCTTTTATTCACGTGCTCTGTAAATGTAGGCCAGAGAGTAAGTACACCTTTGTGGCCAACAGCCTGTGGCTGATGCCTTGTGAGGGGATGTTGTATTTAGACTTCAGCAAAGCTGACTATTGTCCTGTAGACTTAACTTCCTTCATCAGGCATGCTATGAAATGCTTTTGTTTTGTGATGTGAAAACACGTATTTGAGAACTTTTCACCTGACCAAACCTGGCTGTGCCCTCACTGATGCATGGCACAGGCTGGATATATGGGGGGGGAGGGGTGGGTGACCAAAGTGCATCCTGAATGACGCTGCAGACAGAATTTATCTGCTGGTCCTGGACAGGCTGCTGAGTTCACAGCCACCTGGTACCATACTACCTGGATATCTGTAGCAAACCCAGTTTAGATAGAGTGCTTATTGCAACATCTGAGAGATGGCTTGGAATAGTACTCTAATGTGGGGGAAAAGAAGGTCTGCTTAATCCATAGACTGCCAGGGCTGTAATTTTTGGTTATCCAACACCAAAATCTGTCCCAGTTCTTTGTCTGTGGCCTCATTCTCTCAAGGAAGTTTACATGAAATGCTGCTGCTGCAGTTATCTAAAAGCTTCTGCTGAGTCTGGATTGGATTTTTCTAACAGATTTACCCATTATTCTTTTGTTTTATGAGGGTAGATCTTACACGGTGCTTTGTCCCAACTGCGGGATGACAGTGTAGTGACTCTTTGAAGCATATCCTATTTCTTGTGGAAACCTTAGGGCTGTGCTGGCTACATCCATAGTATCGCTGTGTCACCTGTCGTGTAACTCATGCAGGCTATCAGTGAGCTCCCCTCTAGATAACTTCTCTAATCTCTTCTTCCTCAGATCTACTCACCAGCCTTCTCCAACACAGGCACGGATGGAAAGAAAATAAAAGGTGCAAGTATCTGCTGCAGAACAGCCTCTTGTCTCTGTGCGGGACAGAAGTTACTGCTGTCCTTTGGGAATCAGGTAGTTCAGGATGTGCATGCACATCTGTGCTGACCATGCAGGGATCAGTCCTTTCTCCCGCGCTGCAGGGTTCACGTGCCTGCACCATAAGAAGTAAAACAGACACCATTTCCTCTTTGGGCAGTGTTGTGAATGAGCCATTAGGGATCGCAGAGCTGCTTATGTTGGCGGATTGGGATTCACCTTTTGCGAAGCTGGAGCTGTACCGTGCATTCCTTTGGGGCCAGGAATTACACACAGAAACCAGCCTGCATGTCTTATTGCCACAATCATCACACATGTTTGTATCCCATCCCCTTATTTATGTCTCCAAGTCAAGGAGTCACGTGTGGCTGGACAGGGGATTCACGCATTTTAAGGCAAGGCTAGCAGCTTGCTTAAAAACTGAAGTTGGTGGTGGGATGGATAGGAGTTAAGTATCCAGCTAATCAGTCTCAGATGTCTGACCAGGGCTCTGTTACCTTTTGTTAACTTGCAGTAGATCAGGAAAAGCTCTCCAAATGCAGTTTCATTCCAGCAAAACTCATGTTGTGCAGCAGCTCTATCCACTCTTCATCGACATATGGGTCCATTGCACTGAGAGCCCTGCGAGGTCAAGCAGCGGTTTGACATTCAGAGCTGTTCTGCTTCCTGCTGCAGCTGTGCTCTAGAGAAGCTACTGCAAGAATCCGAAATCCCAAGGAGCAGGTACAGGTGAGGCTAGCAGCACACTATGGCCAGACAGGACTGTCAAAGAAGCTGCACAATCCCTTTACCCTATGCAGACACTCTTCTCAGTTGGGATAATAGGGTTTGTAACCACTCCATAGCTTACAAGAGTTTACAGCTACTGTCCATGCAGAGCCACTTTATGGCATTCAGCCTCTGACTCCATTTAGGCACCTGAATCCATGGGAGTTTGGCTCCTACAGACCTGTGTGGGTCTGGGTGAAACTGAAGGGCAGGTCCAGCTGAGCTGATTTGGGTCTGTAGAATGTGCTTGCTCAGTGTGGACAGGAAGCCCTGCACACTGCAGTTCTGCCCACTTAGGAGGATCCTGTGCTAGCCGCACAATTTTGAGTTGCTGATGCCTACAGTTTAATCTCAACAGCAGAGATTAAGCTGGTCACTGCAGAGCAGTTGTCTGGATAACTGAAAACACCAGGAAGGCAGGCAGGGATGAATACTGGGCTGTACTAGTTCACTCTTCCTCTTCATCCCCACAAATTCTAGCCTCTCCCAATTCAGTGACAGGCTGCTCTCTCCTGCCTTGCTGTCTTTGCTGTGTGCACAGACAGCACTCTGTACATGATCCAGGTACTATGGGTTCCAGCCCTTCTCCTGGCTCTGGGAGGTGAGGATTGTGTAGAGCTAGCAGCATCTGTACCTTTCCTGGAGACTCTCCCTCTGTACTTCTGAGTCCCAGCTCGGCTCCTGCTTTTAGGTATAGCTCAAATGTGGGTGTGCAGAAGTGCTGCCTTCAAAGGCAAAGTGGTTGGAAGTACAGGATATTGGATGAACGAAATTTGCCATGCTGGCAGTGCCCCTGTAGCAACGCCCTGGCTTGCTGCAAATGTGCCCTGTGTTGCTGTGCCTTGGAGATGCAGCCCTGAGCATGCCACACAGTACAGACAAGTGGCAGATGTACAAACAAAGAAAAGGGAAGTGAAAGCTCCAGTTCTCCTCTCTCTGATGCAGGTTGCCAGAAATGGCTTTGCTCCATCCCACCTTTGGGGATTTAGATTAGGAAAGATCTCTGAATCCATCTCACAGTGTCTGACAAGGGAGCTTTGATCACAAACCCCCAGAGCAAATCAGCCTCTAACTCTGCTTCTGTGCATGGCAACATGCAGGGGTAATTTTTTTCCAGTTCTTTAACATCTCCTCCTCACACCTAGCTAGATGTGAGTGAATGGGGCAGTCAGTGCTAAGTGTCCTAAAGCACACTGTGTTTCTGATCAGTCTGGTATTTATTTATTGCCTGTAGTGGGTAGGACAGACATGGAAAAGATGGAAACTCAAAGGGTCTGGCAAATATGACCGTAAATGGGGCAGCAGGCCACCAAAGCCTGCGAGACTGGACTGGAGGGGGAGCAGAAAGGATCCCCAGCTGGGATGTTTTGATACAGAGGATTAGGGCATGAAGGGGGAGGGAAAGGCAGGGAACATGGGCTTGCTAGTCACTTCAGCTGCATCATGAAGAGGGGAGCGGGGGCTGCAGGAACATGTTACGCTCACTCTCTGAGCTGTTTGAGTTGAGGAAGTTGTCCGCGGCCGAGTTTCCTTTCCCTCTCTGTACTATTGAAACAGGAAGCTGGTGAGCTGAAGCTGCCTGATCGTTACACACAGGCAGCTCTGGCAGCTCCTGTGCTGGCATTCAGGTTTCCTCCAGCGCCAGCAATGGATCAGTGCTGGTACCACGGCAACATCACTCGCTCCAGAGCCGAAGACCTGCTCTCCAAAGTGGGCAAGGATGGCAGCTTCCTTGTGCGGGCCAGTGAGTCCATTGCTTCGGCATATGCACTCTGCGTGCTGTAAGTACAGCCTTCAACCTCGCGCTTCACGCGGACGCTTTTGTCCCCGCCTGGGCAGGGTGTTATCCCCTGCGTCCTTTCCAGCACAAAGAGCCGCTGTACTCACCGGGATGGTGCAGCCCACATCAGAGCCCGGCTGGTTTCACTTGCCTGGGCCACAGACCAGGGAGGGGCTGGGAGCAGGGCCAGGCTGAACAAACCCATGTTCTCTTACTGCTGTGCTGCTCATGCTGCTCATTCTGCTCTTGACCCTGATTCAAAAGGAGAGAATAATCAAAGATACCGTGGCTGTGCTCTGAGAGAAAATAACCTCTTGGACTCTTTGAGCCTGTTAACGACTTGGGTCAAGTATTTACATTTAACAGCTCAAGTACCGAGCTCGGTACCCTCCCGGGCGCTTTTCTTGCGCTGGTTCAGTGTGTGTTTGACTCACCTGTTCATACAATGTTGTGCTCCATTCAGCAAAAGGCTTGAAATAGTTCCTGGAGCTGTGCCTGATGCACCTGGCACGGCAGTGATTCTACCTGCGTCCATTCATGTGGCTCACAGGGTAAATATTTCGCATGGGGAACAGGGAGAGGAGAAGTACAGGCAGCCCTGACTCCCCTGTTGGGGCTGGGGACTGAGAGCAAGGCCCCTGGCCCGAGGTTGGTGAGGGGCAGGTGTTATTCCTGGAGGCAGGAGTGCAGGGCAAAGGATGCTGAAGTCAGTGGGTGAAGCCTGAGGCATTTGATTTTACATGACACGGAGATAAGACAGTTGCTCTGTGGTCAGGAGAGAACAAGAGTGCCTCTGTGGGACCCTGTTCTGCTTGTCAGATTGTCTTTGCTGCCCTTGTACAGCAGATTAATAAAATTTATCTCCTCCTTACCCCACATTAAGTTACAAGCAGGTTTCTCAGTGTAGTTTCTTTCTGAAAGTATATTTCTTGCAGTGGGTAAAGGGGGTGCTGCTGTTTATAACTCTGGTCTAGCTGCTTGTCTCTGAGGTCAGACTTCTAGTGACAGCACCGTCTGCTGCAGGGGATTCATCCGCAGAGACGTGTGGGGTTGGGTAACTGCCCTGAGCGTGTAGGGGTTGGACTGCCAGACACCAGTGGCTGGGTAACGGAGGTGTTCAGAAAGTGCAGAGAACCCCTGTGTCTACCTGCTGTTTGGAATAACTTGGGGAAGAGTTTTGTCCTTCAGGAGGGAGCAGAGAAAGAAGGGTGGCTGCAGATGAACAGCCAGGGCGAGCAGGAGGGAGGAGGGGCACTCATGTAGCAGGGGCTGAGGGCCCGAGTTGCAAGTCAGGGAATATTTTACTGGAATAGACTTTTGCTCCCATTGAGTGTTTTTAGTATGATGCCTTTGATTTGCCTTCTAACCAGTATCTATGCAAAATATTTTTCCAGAGTGACGGTGGGGATTATAGAAAGGGAAGGTGCTGTAAAAACGTCTACTAACATGCATTTGCATAAGTTTTTCCATTGTAAACGTTTACGCAGCCGACTTTGAAAGCCTTTTGTGACTTGAGAGACATGGGATCAGGAAACAGAAACAATATCATGACCAGGATTTTCTGAACCGGGAGCCAAAGGTTCTTAACGCCATTCTGAAGTGGCTAACATGAATGGCTTGATTAAAGAAATGGGGAGCACCCAGCCTTGTCAGCCAAGAGTCGCTGGATCTCTGGTGGAAGCTCTGGCATTAATTACTGTCTAAGAAATGTGACACAAACTTCTGTCAAAGTACCCAACACGCTTTTGTCTTGTGCTCGTTTGCAGTTAGCTTGTGAAGTGAAAGGGTTAAAGGTGGTAAATACGTCTTTCCCTCTGAATGTCATCTTGACAAAATGGGCAGCTTTGCTGAAGCTGGAAACTTCCTCAGAGAGGTATCAATTTCAGCTGTGTTATTGTCTGGAAGGTGTTTGAAGTTCGAGCTCCTCAGTCACTTCTGTTCAAAAAACAGAGAGGCTGGAGACAAAGAATGAGAGAGGGGAATTGAAAGCCTGACGGCAAAGGTTGTCTCAAAAAGAGAATTATGTTGAAAGTGAGAAAGTGTCAACTGTGTATAGATAAGGAAAACAAAAAAACATTAAATTTGCTGTGAAAAAGAAGTGCCATATTCTACAAAGCTCTGATATTTATTGGGCAGATCAGTCAAAATCCAGAAAAAGCATTTATTATTATATCATAGAATTAAATAGTGATTTTCTTGAAAAGATGCTTTAGGAAAATAGGATTTGTATCAATATACACGAGTATGGGAGGTGTATTTGCAGGGCCTTTAAAAAGGGCCTCCCCCCCTTTTCTGAAAATTAGAGCAGCAGCATTCAGCCTAGCAGTGAGCCCAGGCAG
>NW_010125751.1:20430-67112 GCF_000699245.1 Pterocles gutturalis | reverse complement strand
CCTCCTGTCTTTCATTCTGAGCGTACAGTTCTTCCCAAATCCTTGATCAGTGGGAAGTCCTCAGCTAAATTTAGGCAATCTCACTGGGATCATATATGTTTAGCTAAATATGTAGCATAGTTACCTGTCATGACTAGGGGCTGGATGCAATAACACAATCTTATGCCCTGTCCTCCTAAATCAGGAAGGTTGCAGACTAAAAAGGGGAAGAGAAAGTTTGCCACTGAAAGCGTTAGAGATTTAATCTGTCCTCTTACATATACCTCTCTTCCCTGTCTCTCAACTAATTCTTTTTCCCTCTTTTCCACCCTTTGTTACTCCTTTCCCCACCCAGCTCAACATACTCACAAGGCAGCTACTGGTATCTTAGTATAAATACCCAAAGCATCTTTATAATAGCTGTTATGACAAACTAGTTATCAATTTACAAGGACAGAAGGATGCATTTCAAAGGAAATTTTTCACATTGAAATATTTAGATGCACGTCATTGTTGTTCTCAAGCAAGAATGGGGTAGTACTCAGTACAGCGAGTAAACACAGTAATGCCAGAAAAATGTGAGCAAGAATGAGTGTACAGTCTGAAGCCCTTTCAAACTGGTTATGCAGCCAAGTTTCCTTTTTTCCAGGATACACAATTACAGAGGTGGAAAGAGAAACAAAGGGAAATTTTATGATAATATTTTAATATCTAGGGCTCTCAAAGCAAAGGAAAATAATCTGTATAGAAGGTCCCTGTGAATTAAAACACTATTATGCACATTCTGTAGATGGAGATGCTATGGCACAGGGAGCACTGGCCTTGTTTTTCGAAGCTGTTACACCCCTGAAGCTCTTATTGCTTTAGCACTTCGACGATAATGACAAAAGTCACACACTGCACTTGTGTCAGGTTTGACTTTAAAAGTCAGATCTTGTGTTTCTTATTTCCTTCCTCCTTCTTGTTACAAAATACTTTACAAAAAATAGCAACAAAGTCACCCCGCTGAATTCCAAGGGTCTTAAAATCAAATTCCTGCTCTTTCAGAGTTTGACAGGTCTGTACCTATGAGGCCATAGCAGTATATAACTGAAGTCTGAGATATTACTGTTTTTTTATCCCAACCACCTTTAACCCAGCAGCTTCAGACCACTCTGAACCTCTAATAAAAACAGGTTGAATTGCATGCAATCAACTCAATTAAGAACACTGTAAAACTGATGGTAATCAGGTTTTATGGGACAAGGATTTTTTATGTTAGTTTTACGGATGATTTTTTAAATCACAGTTCATAAGAATAAACAGAAATGTGATTAGAAAGCAACTAGAGTTGGAGAATAGCTTCATCAGTTATAAAGTACAGAACACTGTGGTCCAGAAGCCTAGCTGTCTACTGAAAGGTCTATCCATAGCGATACTATCTTGCATTTGGATATTTTGCAGTCATGTTTCTGTAACTACCTGTAGCTATTCTACACTCATTGAGACACAGATCTCAGTTCTGTCTTTCACCAGATGGACGCTTGCAAGCCCTGCAATTTCAAACTAAAAAAATATGCCTAGTTTTATGCAAAATGCCGAGTGGTCTGGAGCACCGTCCATGTTACGAATACCTCCTGAGAGCCTTGCAATAATTTAAAAAACAAAATAAAAAATTAAGTCACCTTTCTTAAAACTGCCAATGGCATTAAAAAGGATTTGAGACCCACTAATCTGACTTGTTTTCAAGCTCTGTAAATTTGCAAATGCTGTCATAAGTAGTTCCTCAGTACTTTGTAAAAAGAAAAGGCATTTAGGAAGAAGTCTTTGCCAGTTAAGGGCTATAAAAATATGATGAGCAAGAAGATGGCATAAAACTGAGATGTCTAATACTTCACTTTAACCTGTGGCTTATAAATGGCCAAAGTTTTCAAGTTAAGGAAGTGTCACTTCTCTGCTCTTGAAGAGTCAGTGTTACAAATATCCCCCGTCAGAGGGGAGGAAAGAAAACAATGATGAGGTAATGCTGATGAGCTAAAGGTTCCAAAATTATTACATCATAAACTTTGGAATTCCCCTGAAACATACTCATTTTGCTGATGCAAAGAGACAGGCTTTTTGACCAGCTTGAACTTCCATGATTCTCAGCCCATTAAGCCTCACGAAGTTTAATTCTCCTGTTTTTTCACCACCATTTCCTTCCCTCCTGATTAGTCATCTGAAAGACTAATGAGAGTCCATCATTTACAGAGGTACTAAAAAAAAATGAAAGCTAGTAAAAACCCAGAAAGTTGAAAATTATATTAAAAAACCTGTTTATTTAAGGGAAATAGAGAAGCTTTTACAGAAAGGCAACCAGTCTCTTCATTTTCTAAGCTAGGTGAATAAATAGTGATCACAAAAATTTTCTTTTGCAGGATTTTAGATTATTTAAGTAGAGGGAAAAAACAAGAAAATCAGCTAATCATTGCACAGGTCACCAGTGAACCTTCCAGTTCCAGGACCTGCAGAATAGTCCTCCTTTCTTTGAAGAAAGTCTCTGTACAGCCTGCTTTCCCTCCTAACCTGCATTTGCTTCCTAAAAAGTAGCCAGCCCTGCCTCTTTGTTTTGCTATGTGCTTACCGGCTGGAAATCATTCTCCCTCCCCAATTCTGACATCAGTGTATCCTCTCCCGCTGGAACTCCAGGTGCTTTCTTATATCTTTAAAATGTCCCACATATTATGTCAAAATTAGCTTGGACAGATTTATTTCTAACCAGACCTCCCCCATTTACACTACAATCACACACACGGCATGATTTATGTGTGCAAACCCATCTACCAGCCAATGAAGAAACTGAAAAAGGCAGTTCTTGTACAGGGAACCTTGAGAGGTTTGAAGATGGGAATGATGGGAAGAAAAAATCATCACTTGCTTACAAAACAGGGAAGAGAGATGCTGAGGATGATATTTAGACTGCATTTTGTGTGTCTAACTTGACAAGACAGCAGTGAGTGACTCAGACTGCCGATTAGCTATGCTGCCAGGCTCGAGCGGACACAACACCAACATTAAGCAGTCTCGATGCTCAGTACTGAGTTAGAAATCCCTCTGCAGGTTACACAGCAACTCCCTGGCTGAGCTGGGGATTAGCTAGACTGCTGGAGTTCAAAACCAATGTCTTAATCAAGAAACTTTTTTTTTTTTTCTCAGAGGTGCTTGCTATAGTTGAAAACTATTTATATCATGACAGCAGAGTTCATTCCACAACTTGGCACTTACAAAGTGCTACAGTAAAACAGGGTTCAGAAACAATACTAAAACGTAACTTAAAAAAAATCAGTATAAATACATGCTCTGAAGTAAATGTTATTTACACAGAATCTAGTTGAGTTCTACAATTGCTCCCTTTGGCCATGAAAGGGCCACACTTTGCTGTTTGAACTCCCCCTGAGTCAATGCAGGGAGGCTCAGCTACCATTTTCTTCACTTCTGGGGCACTTTCCTTTTTCACAACATGCCAAAAAAAATGATAAGGCATCTGTATATCCCTTTTTGGCTTTAAAGTAAAGTTGTGACACTTAATCTAAAAAATCCTTACGTTGACAAAAAAAGACTCTCAAATTATGTGGGGGAGAAGGGGAGATTCAATTGGTTCTCTTTGTAACTTGTAATTTGACACAGAAACCAGAGAAACCCCAACCTTTCAAAAACTACATGGGATTTTAACACCGAAATGGAGCTACTATCCAGCTGTGCAATTACTGCAATACTACCCAGCACTGCAAAGCTTCAGAGAATATGCCTCTAGAGAGCTGAGCAAAGGCACAACTCATCAGGCTGTACGGATTCACAGCAAGGACCACCCTTCCCTATTACCTTGCTTCACATGCAGACACCTATGGAAGAATCAGCACAGAGCAAGTCCATTCTGCTGTCACTTTCACAGCCTCCAAACATTTCTTTCTCATGACATCTCCTAAGACCAAGGTGTTTTTTCTATTAAGAAATGTCTTGACCTCTTTTTAAAGTATTCACCCAGTCCCCCAAGTAAACCTCCTAAACTCTGCCTCATCCTCTGACAAGGAGTTCCTTGTGTCTCTCACCTACTACCTGAAGATCCATCATCTTATGTTTGTTTTGAAATAGCATCTTACTGATTGTGTTCAATAGCTAAAAGTTCTGATACCGGCAGAAACTAGGAATAGTCAGGCCCTACCCACTTACTCTTCCAGTGTTACGCATGATTTTGTAGACCACTGCTATATTCCCCTGAATTATCTCTTTTCCAGGCTAAAGAGTCCCTGCATACTCAGTCGTCCCATGTTTGGAAGCCCTTCCATGCTTTTGATCATCTCTGTCATTCCTTCCTGAACCCTGCCAAGGTCTCGTGTATGCTGTCTGAGAGATGAGGACCAGACCGGCACGCAGGATTCACGTCCTGGGAGGACCACAGAAACACCCAGCTGCACAGTGAGCTCTGCTTTATTCTCTACTCTTCTAATATTTTTTCTCTTTACTGCTGCTGAGCACCAAGCTTCATGGAAATTATCATGACTCCAAAGTGTTATTCTTAGGCTGTCACGGCCACATCATCTCCAGCCATGTGTACTAGTTTGTCACCAAATATATCAGACATCAGTATCTACCCATATACATACAAGCACTGGTATTTTCAGACAGGTCTATAGATAGGTTTGTAAATATAATATATTTCATATATTTAAACAAGCTACAAGACCTTTTCATTTAACATATTTAAGTGGCAGTCACAAAATAATGGAGTTAATCCCATCCAAGGCTAAAATTTTGTATCATAACAAAAACACCACTCATCATTGGGAACTCGTTCGTGGGCTTTTCCGTACTCATATTTGGTCTCAGTTTTGATCATAAGCATGGGATCATTTCAAACTCTCACTAATGCAGACACAGCTTCATTATTACACTCAAATATGGAAACAAATTACTGTACAATAACATTGCAGAATCTCAGAACAGCTGAGCGTGAAAGGGCTCTCCAGAAATCATCTAGTCCAACCTCCCTGCTCCGAGCAGGGTCAGCAAGAACAGGTTGCTCACAGCCATGTTCAGTTGGGGTTTGAATATCTCCAGGGATGGAGACTCCACAATCTCCCTGAGCAACCTGTTCCTGCATCTGACCACCCTCTCAGTGGAAAAGATTTTTCTTAGACTTAAAAAGAATTTCACTAACTGATATAATCAGCAGATCTGCTTATGGGGGGAAAAAAAGCATATCAATATTTTGTGCTGTTTCCATTGGCTGCCACTTTTGGATAAAACTGCAAACCCAGGTCTGTTTGAGGAGAGTGACACAGCAGATTAGGAGGCAACTGTCCCCAGAGCTGATAAACACACAATCAAGGCACTGCCCTGCTGTAGGCTTAGCACATGCTGGGCAGGTGAGATGCCGCTTCTCTTAGTTGGGGCAGGGATGGGAGGGAAAGGAAAAATGCTAAAGGAAAATGAGTTTGCAAAACACAAGCTTCCTTGTTAAAGCACCCTCGAATGCTAAAGGAAAATGAGTTTGCAAAACAGAACACAAGCTTCCTTGTTAAAGCACCCTCACTCCCTGCCTTGTAATATAAGGCAGCAGTGAGATCACCCAGCCCTTGTCATTTACCCTCTTCCCTCCAGCTGCAGCTGTGAACGATGCTGCTAATCACTGAGGCTTAACTGATTTCACTGAGGTCATTAAGCACATTACAGCCCTAAGCTGCCTTGACCTCAGTCCAGCATCTGTAAAATACTGACAGCTTTCACTTCCGCACAGCTAAACTGTGTGAATACCGGCACTGAAGGCATAGAGTTGTTCTCAGGGTCCGTGCTGAGGGCCAGGTGGAAACCTGAAATATGCTGAATACTCTGAGACAGTGCTTGGACAAAACAACGCTGATATACACCCTGTGGGGGAAGCGCCTGTCCAGGCCACCGCTTCGCTAAACCACAATGCTAGAAATAACAGTAACAGGGCTCCAAATAAGAAACAAAAGAAGAAATAGCGTATTAAGGAACTCCACTTATATATAAAAATCATTTCTCCTGTGTTTTCAGCTGCCTGTGTCTTTCTTTCAGAGAACACACACAAGTTCTGCTCTAAAAGCACTCCTAGCACTAGTTGCACTGAAGCAAAACACAGGATCAAGTGATCAGGGCTCAGCTGGATCTTATTTTCTACATAAATTTTTCTAGTCAACCAGGGATGATCCACTGGGAAGAAATGTGCATTTTTTTCCAAAGATCTAATCACATCTGAGGCTCCACTTCTTATAACATCTCTCAAAGGGCAATATCAAAACCTTAGCAGGAAATTGTTTAAATGACTGGCAAATAAAATGAGCCATTAGATACTGTTTTTCTCTCTCCTTTTTTTTAGGTAGGTGATAAAACGTAATGCACACAAGTGTATCAAGAAATGTATCAAAAGTTTGATTTAATTTCATCCTGCTGTGAGCAATTCTGTTATTTCTTCTTACATCTGAATTAAAGACGTCATTCTTGAGAACTTAAACCAGCCTACTCCCTGAATATAATCTACCATACACAATGTAGTCTGAGTAGTTTTCACTTACTCTTAATTAATAATTTCTTAAAATACATATATCTGATGACTTAGCACTAGCTCTTGTGTAGACTTTCCTTAAAATATGCTGCAGGATTTTCTACTGGATCGTCATCTCCATCTTTCAACTATCATGATGTTATGAATGTAATGAAATACTAAATAGACATGTTTTTACATGACAGAAAGTTTGTTACTACTCAAGTCAACAGAATAAGTATTCCCAGCATTGAATGGGCGAAAAAAGCTTGAAAGTGGTACTATGTAATACTACATCGATAACTATTTTCTAGAACAAAGTACTAGGGGTTTAACATTATCTAGATCACACAGTTCCTCACATCATGATTAGGAAATGGTTTGGCATGTACTTTTCTGAAAAAGTGATTTTCCCAATTCTTATAACTATAAGCTGTTGTTAGATATTTATCTTTTGATTCTTTTAGTTACCAGCCATGATCTTTCATATAGCAATGCATCGATGTACCATCACAAATCCAGCAATACAAAATGGCAGAGAAATTATGCAGAAACGGCATATGCTGGTACATACGTGTTGAGAAGCATGAGAGACTTTTAAAGAAATATTACCATTTCTAAACACAATTTTCAGATTAATGAAATGCTGCTTTATTTGGAAACAGCACTGCGAAAATTTCATTTGCCGTGCTTGTTAATCATGGGGCACAATTAGCATAATCCCCTCAACCCATTAAAAATGCAAATATCAAATAACCGAAATTACTAAAATGTCTTCCTTTAATTATAAATTTTGCCTTTTTCAAACCAGTCACGGCTAAACTCAAGAGACACTCAGCTAACACAGTGTAAATGAAATCCTTGAGAGAAAGCCCTGGGCCGTCAGGCTGGCACCAGCCACTTGGCAAAGCACAGCAAAACATCACAGCTTCTTCTTTGAAAATATGTGTGGGTGTCTGTGGCATTTTCCTTGAGGAAATGGCACTTGCAGTGTGCTTAATGAATAAGAGAATATGTTAAATTTATGAGAAGAGATAGTCCTTAAAACTGCTTATTGCAATGAAGGGCACAAACTGCCCACCAATTTATTTTCATTTCATATAACATAAGGAGGCTTTTCAGAGGCTGTAGGTGTGCTACTTGTCGTTGACAGTACATAAAATCATCACAGCAGCCATTTCAGCAAAACTCAAAATAGCCAATGATCTCTGAAACTCCTCCTCTCCCCAAAATCCCCCTTCAACACTGAAAAACATGTCAACAACCCTCAGTAAGTGCTACCCTCCACTGAGTCCCCCTTTGTCCAACACACATTCACAGACCAATGTGCCTGTTTGGATTCACAGACTTTCCAGGTTCTCTCCACAGCAGAGAAACATTCTCTCTTACTCATGATCATGGTATTTACTACATCACAACTTAAAATTTTCTGGTTTCAGCTAAGTCACAAATCCAAACAGTCATGGACTGTTTATCAGCCTCTACATACAGAACAGGGTCCCTTCTAATCACCGAAAACACAGTGATGCTTTGCATAAAGCATTGTCCAAATTTTATTCTCTATAGATGGTTAAACATCTTAAACCAAAATGTTTTTTAGATAGGATATTGATATTTCAAGAGGAAAAAAAAAAAAAAAAAGACATTAAAATGTCAAAAACCCATCCAAGTGCTGAAAGTGGAGGGATGCGTATGGGCACATATATATAAACAGAATGCAGCACTTCATGCAAGTCACAGCAGAGTTTTCTCATGTGCCCATCTCTTTTCCCAGTGAGAGTTGCCAGCCGGACTATCTGCCATGATGCAAGTGCTTTCTCTCTCCAGGAGAGAGTGAGACCACAGCATATTACAGCAAATATATTCTAAATTGGGAACCCAGCCAAGAGAAAGTAAAGAAAGCTGGAGAAATTCAAATCTTAAGAGGCAGTGGGGAGAGCATTTACAAGTGATAGTTTTGGCTTTCAGATAGCATTTTTGACCACATGAATTTTCTGAGAAATAATATTTCTCATGGAAAAGATAAATCAACTTGAAAGAAAAAAGGGGAGCGGGCATCTTGTATTCATTTAGCAAGCAATTTGATCACTCATAATTCTCACGGAAAAAGTTGCTTTACAAAATAATAGGGAACGCTGTTTCACTCCCTGCTCTTTGCTTTGACTTTGCTGCCTCTTTGTCAAACCTGCTGAAGGCACTGCATGCCTGAAAGCCTGCCTGTACTTTCTCTAGCTGTTTCAGCTGATCTAATAAAAGATATTACCTCTCCCTACAAAATTTGCCTCTCATGGAATTTTATTTCATTGCAGTGTACTTTGGTCTAACCTGCTACAAATGTCACAAACGATATAAATAAGAAGTATCATGACATCCTCTTTGAAACAAGCTCTGTCATTTTATCCCCATTCTGATCAAAAAATCACTTTAAATAAAGAAAAAAAAGGGGAAGAACAAGAACATGCCTGAGCTGCACAAATGTGGGTTATAATGTCAGTGAAACTAAATACATGCTGCACCCTGCCCATCAGCTGCTGAGCTTCATACCAAAGCACCCTCACGGCATGCTCTACTCCACGTACCACAACGGGCATCACTGCAATCCCATTCACGTTTTGGAAAGTGATTTCCAGCCTATGAATTCCCTCCTACAGTTTCTTCTCACAGCGCTTTAGTTAATACTGAGATAATTGAGTCATTGTCTCATTAAGAAATGCCACGTTCAGCATGTAGCAACCACCACCTCAAATTTTGCTCAAAATTTGGAAGCACTAGCAATTAATTTACCTTGCAGCGTTTTAAACTTTTTAGAGTACATAAGGCATTTGTCTCACCTTCTTTTGAAATTTCAAAGCCTAATAAAATTTTAAAAATTGGGTTTTAATTACTAATTAATTTAGTGGACTGACACCCACAAAAGGATGCCTTTATATTAAAAAAATGTATTGCACTGGCAGTCTGACTCCATCCCCATTAGGAACTTGCCCCCACATATGTGTTCTACACCGGGGTATCAGCTTTCTTGAGGTATGGGACCACAAAGTTCATAGTCCACTACTGGACTACATGACATCACAGGACTACAGTACAACACTTCTGCAGTTGTCATTTTTTTTTTTTTCCACAAGAATCCTAATTTTGCAGTCAATAACTATATAGTTGGTTGGCGACAGATTTTTTTTTTAATAGTCTTTATGACTTAATGGGACAGATTTCCACAGGAAGACTGGGGCAGAGAAGAGCTGTGGCTTCAAGATGCTCCTCAGAAATTTGTGGATCACAGACTGACTCTGTTTCCTTATAGAAAAACCTGAATTCTCCAGCTAGAGTTTGATGCTTCGCTGAAAGGCTGAAGCTGAAAAATCTGCAGACTAATTCAACCCCTAGTTTTGTTTTTGGTTTATGTTCACTTCTGTATAGAAACTATTCTAAGAAATTCTAAAATATCATGTGGGAGTTGGGAGCACATAAAAATAACCATACCTTTTGATAAGAAAGTTTATAAATATCAACAGTTCCTACAGAAGTTTTCCTTATTTTTTAATGTTCCAAATTTGAAATATAGTCTCCCTAATTAGCTACAGCATATTTACAACCTGTTAGAAAAGGATCCACGAAAGAATCCTTTCAAATCTTCTTTTAAGATATTTTAAGTATCAACTGTTAGTTAAACTGTGGTAACTCATAATTCCAAGTCTGAAGCATGTCTGCTTTTTCCTTCTGTTCCTGAGGGAGAAGTTTCAATGAACTGGGAAGAAAACAAGAAGGTGTTTTGGTAGGGATTCTTTAGTAAACTCGAATGGCATCTCGGGGAGTCCACTATGGCCCCAGGGAAGTACAGGCATCCATGAAGAGCTGGCATCTTCATGTGAACTCTCCCATTTCTCTGGAAACCACTACACAACTGAGCTTGTTAAATGTGCTCACACAAAGGAACCAGAAAGTCCAGCCTGACTTTGCATATTCATTGCCTGAAGCAGCCGTGTACCTCTGCTCAGAAACTACTGCAAAAAATGGGACTTCCCTAAGCATCCCTAAGCAAAGATTAACAGAAAAATGGTGAAACACAGGCAACTCCAGAACAGCAACTTTATCTTCTTAAACAGGCAAACATAGCATATAAATAATGATTACAAAACCAGAAATTTGCCTGGCAGTCCGCTCAAATACATGTCCTGAAACTTCTCTATCTTATGACTCTATCCGCACAGCAGAGAGCAGCTTTTTGCTTTTTTTCACTACATTCATTTAGATCCCATCAGCTGCTACATGCTAATGTGCTCCGAAGGTTTCATCCCTGTAGTTCGTAAGGGTACTTAAAATACATGAGGCATGACAAGGAATCCTTCAACTTTGTATTCTTGGATCAGTTCTTGAACCACAAACATCCACACATCCTGTCCATATTATATCAAAGGATAAAAATAATTTACATTATTCAGCCATGTAATTTTCTATATTCATTACATTATTAAAAAGAGCCTGGGATATGCAAAAAGGTGGAAGATTACAAAGAAATGGATGCATGAAGAAAGGACTTCAGAGTAGGCGAAAATTTCCTTCAAGGCAACTTTCTAGCTTAAAGATCTTTCTTTCCCTGTAGAGGTAAAATTCATTAACTGTTCAAGTCGTAGTTGACTCAAGCTACACTGGTTTTGGTACTGAGTCAGCTGGAGTTCAACTAATGTAAACCAACCCAGGTCTGGAGAAAAAAAATCAGATGCATTCACCTTCAGCACTAATTCTTTAATCAGAGGAAAGGGGCTTTCAGCATCAACCCAGTAAGCTAAATCTGTTCTCCTTCCTCTTCTCCATTCCCTTAATCCTGTCTTTTATTGAGATTGTTTGCAGTCATAAATAAAATAATTAATGAACATTAATGGCAACGAAGAATAAAACTAGTATTCCTTATGGCACACTTTAGCTAATTACATTATTAAGGCTTTTTAACCTCCCAGTAATGTAACAGCATTACTTTTATTACTAATGTCAAATTATATAAAAAGAAACACAATTAAACCTTTTTAGCACCTACTTGTGATATCTTCCCCAGAAGTGTAAGTATGATTCACTGACAATATAAGAATCAGTAGCCATAACATGTAACAGAGGAAAATAACATCTATCCCATCTCTGTCTTCTGCTTCCAAAACCACGCGTTGATTTTGCTGGAACAACTGACAGCACCACATCATTAGCGCCTTTACACCCTGCCAGGAATCTCATGGAATAACTAAACACAACAAAATATGTGTTACTATGGAACAGAATGGGCCCAAATCAAATAGACTTGGAGGCAATAGCAAAAGAGTTGACAGACTGTTCATCACCAGTGACTAGATATTTTCAAAGAAACTCAGTAGCCGTTAGTTAGAGTGATCCTGGAACAATCTTGTCACATCCTATGGGCAGACTTTGTAGTCTTATTATTCCTTCTTGTCATCTTCTGCTTCACACATTCAACCAGTCTGAATCAAGATCTAAGAACACAGTAGATACTTACTGAATGATCCACTACTTAAATATCTGTAAAACTATCGTTGGGGTTACTGAAAATAAAATACTGCTTCTTAGCTAGCTTCTACTCTTGCTGATAAATTCCAGCTAAGCGCAGCAATGCACAGCGAACCTTGGGGTGCTTCAGGCATTCTCGAAACCATGAGTTGCAAGGGCTTAACAAGGTCATGTAGATACTCCTGACCAACCTCACAAACCCTCCCAGCCCAGCAAGTTTGGATCATACTTCCTTCAGAGCCACTTGAAAGGTATGTGTCTTTTCTTCTGGTGAGTCTGCAAAAAATCCTTAGTCAGCCTCCAAAATCCCAAACAACTCCCTTAAAACTCTAGTCTGTTCAAAAACAAGAAAACAGGGGGGGTGTACTCTTTGCTGTCTCGGGTTTTAGTCCATAGGGAGTTAAACAAGACCTGGGCTTTCATACCTTTGCCATGTTCTGGAAAATTGTTATTTCTAACTGAAAAATGTTTGGTTGGTTAGTCAGTTGCTTTTTTTTTTTTTTTCCCCTGAAACTTCCTGCTCCAAATGTGGGCCTTCCAGAAAAAGGACTATGACAATATCTGACAAAAATTCACATAATACCACATCAGTTTAAAAATAAGGTAGTGAGTACCTAAATGACCTAGTGACCGTGTATATCCTCATCTCTAGCAGGAAGAATTATCAAAAATACGTATTTTTCTGATGAGATCTAGAGTTTAGTAGGGTGATGCAGATTGGTACCCCACAATCTGTCTGTTCTGGCTGAGACACATCAACATCTCCTGCTGCCATAACATTCAGTAACAGGAGAGCAGCCTCACATTTAATGGGTGGTATCAATGTGCTCTTATGGCATCCCCATGATAAATACCATGCTGCTCAGGATGGTGCACAGGCCTTGCAAACATCTCTAGGATCATATGCAACTACTCAGCAGGATGATGTCACCATCAGGTAAAAATTTCTGTAGAGTACAGAACAGCAGCAGTGTTTCAAACACAGTCCCACATCAATTTCTACCAGCAACACACTGCAACAGAGCATGTTTTATTGCCTGAAGGCATGCAGTTCGCCTTAACACCTCTGAGTGCTGTGTATTTGTTTTCCACAAAAACATGCCGCATGGCTTCAGAAGTCTGTTATTTTGGCATCATCAATATCACTTTCTGTCTTGCACCCTGAAGTTTGTCTAGTGAATGAGACACATTGTTTTGATACACTGCCATGTTTTGTTTTTTTTTTTTTCACTGCTGTCAAGTGGCTGGACACAAGGCATGGCCCATGGCCTCTCTTTTTCCCTCTGGAGGTGCCAGAAGAAATGTCGGCATTAAAACTAAACAAGCAGCAGTACTTGAGGCAGCAGCACAGACCGGGGAAGCATAAAGCTGATAGATGACAACACTGAGGACAAACTAGACAGTAAGTGGGACAAAAAAACTTTCAAAAAACCCTTTTGTAAATACTAAGCCAACAATTTTTTCAAAGCTTCAGGAGAAACAGGCGACCACAGAGATATGAGAGAAGCAGAACAGAACAGGTGTTTAGCAGGGAGGCTAATAACAAGATCAGCTCATTAGCTAACCCATGGACCTCACAGCTCTGACCCATGCACGAGCCATTGCAGGGACTTCAACGTTACTGCAGGGTTTAAAATCACCATCCACCAGCTCAGCTGCAATAGCTGCCAGGCAGCTGCTGAGGAAGACAGGCAGCCTCAGCTCGGAGCCCCAGGGCTCATCCAGCCTGCAGGGCTTCACATTTACAGAGCACCGATCAGCCACTGCAAACCCATCGTAACTTGGATGCCTATGTCCTGACAGGCTAACTAAGCTGTGGTCTACAGCCATAGGTTTCACCTCTGCAATATGACAAAATAATTGCATTGATAATATGAGCAACCACAATGCCACTAAATGTTTTGTTAATACAATAGGCGCTGACTTGAGTAAATCACATGTCAGCACAAGGACAGTAATCATTACATTATAGCAAACCCATCCTTTAGGAAGGTCTATCATAGCTGTTCCACTATGCACAATACCCAGTGCACATGGTAAAAGAAAGAAAAATCATGTTAGGAACTTTTTACATGGGAAAAATCACAACTAATTGTCTAACTAAACTACCTCTGAGGTAGTGATGTACGTATCTAGACTTTCTTTACAATGAGTGAAGAGAAAAAGGCATTCTTGGGGCCTGGTTTGTCTCATCCTAAACTAAAAACATAAACAGGTCAGAGGTCTACAAAGGGAGCCATGGGAAGTATTTCAGGTGAAAGCATCTGCTACACAGGCATCTGAGGGCACAAGACAGCAATACCAGTGCCTGCATGTCTCTGTTTTCTGTGACAAACATGAAAGCTATGCACAATACAGTCATGAATACCACCATAACATAGATGAGAAATGAAAGAGCCCAGATTTATGTTGGAAATTTATCTGAAGAATGCCACTGCCTACCTAATGGGAGGGAACGTTGTGCCTTTATCCAAATCTGCTTCTGAGAAGGGCAGGTTCTCAGCTCTTCTAAGCTCAGATAGCACCATTTGATTTCAGCGGCACAAAAAATACATCACTTAGGGGTCTGGATTACCATTTGGTTTGCAAAGGCCTCATAGCTACTGTTTCTGAGCTTTCTTCCTCTCCTCCCTGCTTTTTCTGTCCTACATTTTTCATTATTCAAATTATTGCTTTAAAAAGCAAGTAACAGTATCACCTGAAAATCTACTAAATATCTGCTCATGTGCAAAAAAATTATTTCTAGAGTGACTGCCTTTTTAAGAAACCCCTCCTTTTGATTTCTTACATTATATATCTAAAATGATATGCACTGGGATATGGGCAATAAATGATTTCCCATTACCAGCAACTTCTCATCAGGAGTTGACAATTCTATTACCCCTTATCTTGTCTCTTAACATGAAGTTGCTTTCCCAACCTACAAAACAAAGTCACTAAGGCCAGAAGGTATTCTATTAAATTTTCAAAACATACAACTCGGTGCGTGAGACTTGACCTGAAACATAACTTGCCGAATTAGTTTGCCAGCAGTGTGTATCCCCCTCAAGTCCTTACAGCTAATGGCAGGAAATTGTTCCTTCACCACATCTCTCAGGTGCAGGCAGCAGAAGCTGAAGTCAACAAAAGGAGAAATGTCTCAAACTAACCACTTCTTCTCTACATTTCACAACATATCTGCACTTTTCTTGCATCCTTTTAATTTAGACTTGTAATTGTGTTCTCTGTTAACTCTCTTTGGTGTCAGGCATAAGCTGTCAGGAATGTGAAAATGTGATACAAAAAGGAATTTGAATAAATAGGATAAAGGCTGAGAGAACAGGTCATGAGAAGAGCTCAAGTGATAGTATGTCACATAAAAACTCCTCCAGCCCAATATCCTGCCTGCAGAAGCAGCCATTAGAGCATGCTTAAGAAAGATTATAAGGAATGTGGCAAATATCATAATCCTTCCTCAAACAGTCAGCGGATTAGAGGCCATAAACTGCCACAGAGCTTAAGGGACAGAGTGAGAACAGGGCTCCACGGTACAGATGCAGCATAAAGGGTTGGGTAAACCGCCTGCTTCTTGACAGCACATTTGACCTCAGGAGAGATATCCCTGTTCAGCAAAACTAATACAACAGTCTCTGTAATGTGAAAGTGTCCTCAATCTCATACAGTCCCACCTGGGCAGACCTGTCTCTCAATGGAGAGTACAGATACTGAGTTGGGAGAATGACATTTAAATGCTAATACAGAGCAATTAGCACCACAGAGGCCACCAGAAAACTTCAAAGATGCCACTTGTTTTGGAAAACTCCGCTTCTCCACCCTACTTTTTCCCATAGCCTACCGTCCTCTCCCAGGTAGGAATGATGTTTAACAACAAAAGAGCAATCATACCGGGGCAGACCAGAGGCTAATCAGGCCCATAATCTGCCTCTGTCTGGCCAACATCCTATACTTCAAGCGAGAACAGAAAATCAGGGTGATTATAGAGAATGCGTGCATACGGCATTGCCCTCCCAACCTTTGACTGTTAAAAGTTTGAGCGACTTCCACAGCCAGGTATGCAGCTGGACCAACAAGTTCAACAGACATTCATGGAATTATTCTCCCTGAATTGTTCTAATCCCTTTCAGGGCGACAAGCTCCTTTGACTCAGTTCCACAATAACACAAGACGATAGAAATTAAGATGGAAAACATTTCTCCATAAGAAATGAACAAGATGGTGCTGTGTATTTGTCTTCCTTACAAGGAAATGCTATGTTAAGCAAGAAGAAAGTCAGCCGCCAAGGAATAATGACAACTATCACTTCAGTATACAGCTGTCTCAGGGAGCAGCAAATCGCGACTCTCGTCTGCAGGGAATCCTGGCTTACACCCCTGGTCTGGAGGACATTCAAAGAGCAATGGAAGAGCATGGAAGAACAAGAAAGGAACCTGTAATCTCAGTGTACCATAGGTGCTAATTAACCTGGCAGCCATCCAAACTGCTGGCAAGAAAATCCTCTTATCTGGGAGCTGCACATTTCAGCATTTCTGCAGAGACTACTACGCACAGAGGCCAGGCACTGCACAGGGGCAGCAGGCTACCAAAAAACAGGAAAAAGAGGCAGAAACAGAGGAACATTGAAAATTATTGAATTGCAGTCAGAACATCTGTTAGTAGTTGGAAAAACATGTTATCTGAAGAAATGCACATCTGAATAAAGCAGGGCTTGCATCAAGAACGTAATAAAAAACAACTTTGGGAAAACAAGCATGAGTAATCTCCAGTGAGAATATGCCACAATCAAGGTACAATTGTGCTGAAGCCAGAAAGGGATAACAGTTAAAATAAAGGTATTTGTCTCTGAAAAGGAATTGTTTTTCTACATACCTGTCCAGTCTCCTACTACTTTAAGGTGGACCCCAAACGTTGCTTTGGTATCTGTAGGGCACTAAAAATATTAAATATATTAAGGACCACTTCTAAGTAACAAGAAAATAACAAAATACATTCAAAGTACGGTTAAGACAGAACCTGGTGTAAACAGGTCATTCCTGAACAGCCATATCCTTTAAAAAGCAAGACTAGCATCAGTACAGTTCAGCAAGCCAAGCATGGCTCATCTCCACTTGCTCTTAACCCTTTCTTCTGTTCACAGAGGAGTTTGGGATGGGTTTGGCTGAGGGTATGATTTGGAACAGCCACTTCACTAAGCATTACTCGGCAATGAGACCAACAGAGGATACAACAGCACAAAAATACTCCCTCTGCTATGGACCTTTATAATTCAAAATCAGGAACTGCCCCATCACTCCTGGTTCTTGAATGTCAGAGCTCATGTTTTCAAGCTGATCGTACTCACACAACTGATGCATTCTTCCAACTGAAAAGTGAGATTCTGCTGCACTTCCCAAGAGCTCAGAGTTTGCAAAGGAAAAACACCAGATTGCATGGCACATCATAAAAATCACTCTGCAGCCACCATTCACCTATGCCATCACCTTGGGTCTACTTACTTGCAACTATCAAAACAGGAATGATATTATTTACAGTCTTATCCGCACCATAGTATCTAAAAACCTCCAGTCAAGACATGTCAAAGGTCTAAGGTGCCCTCTCAGTTTTGTTCCTTCTTAGCTATAGATTGCAAATGCACTGTCTGGACAGCTTTTGCAGGTACACCAAATGATCTCACACACAAACAGGACAAGCTGTTTTCTCAAGAAAAGATTCTTCCCTTCTATAAACCAACACCACTGGTTTCTTTTTGATAGGAGATATTGTTATGGAGTTTTGACACCTTTCTTAGAGCCTGTTAATGACTGATCCAAGCTCCATCGTGAATCCAACACCCAACAGATGAAACGTTTTTCTTTCTTTTTTTTCCTACTGCCACTGACAAATATGAAATCTGAAGAGACAGCTTAAATTCAAGGAACACATCTATATTTTAAATAAAAGAGGCCCAGGGAGTGAATCCAAGCACCAAACACTCAATCATGTGAGGACAATTCTTGGCTCTGTTCGGACCATTCCCACTAGAGTTCTCAGGATAATTTGTTGAGGAGGGGAAAACCGCTGGACTCAAGGCTGAGGATCAGTTCCTATGATCTCTTTACTTAGCAGCAAAGACACAGATAAAAGGTTAGCATTCTCTACATCTTCATAAACCTAAACAGAGAATGCAATATCCTGGCTAGTCACTCCATGTTCCCGGAGGGAAATAGCATTCTTGTTAAGACTGCTGATTACTAGACAGACTCATGTTTGATTCCTTGTCAGCTTTCAAGTTTTCCTATAAAAATTTGGTACAGAAACTTAGAAGTGTTCTGGTGAGTCTTAGCCTTCAAAAATAATGTCATCAAGGGAGGGATGCAGGCAAACCTCACACAGTGAGGCTTGTATTTGCTGTGGCTAGTTGCAATGTCTTCCAACAAAAATATCAAGACCAATTCTCCATATAAAAGTAGGCGAGCAGCCTCCCAGCTAGAAAGAAGCACACTGGAAGCAAAAATATCTGTTCTCCTGGGGGCCTCTGTAACAGCCTTTAGCAGAGTTTATTTTTCAGTGTGCGTTTCACAGGAGGTTGAACAATTTTCTTAGTTCAACTATGCAAAGTCCCCGTTCAGCATATCTTCTATAAAATTGTCTGTCATTCCTTCCTTCCATTAAAGTTAAAGGCAGAATAGCCCTTGTCTCCAGGCAGAATAGGTTCAAACCCGTTATCCTTTACATTACACTTGTGACTAACTCCTTTCTGCACTACGTTGAAAAATTATCCAATAAAAAAGAGATTTATTTCTCTTTAGACTTTAGGAAGCCTATTTTGATACTTATAACTGGGTATGTGAGTTCCTTCGAGAGATCTGGAAAAATCTTACTATGCTGCTAAATCTAACCAGAAGAAACACGCCCATCATCTAGGTTACACTGAATTAATTTCCCCCAGTTCAATAAAGAGAAACATTGGAGAGGGTCCAGAGACAGGCCACCAAGATGATGAGAGGATTGGAGAACCTGATACACACAGAGAGGTCAAAAAGAGAATGTGCTTGTGTAACCCACAGAAGAGAAAGCTCAGGGAGATCACCATCTTCCAATACCTAAAAAATAGCTATAGAGAAGACAAAGGTGCTCTCTTCACCATCGTGCATGATGACAGGACAAGAGACCAGAGACACAGGTTGCTTCAGGGGAAATTCCATCTGGACATAAGAAAAAAATTCTTCACCATGGAATAGGCAGCCCAGAGAAATGGTGCAACCTCTCTTGCTAATCCAGCTTCTCAGGTCCCTAGATAACCTAATCTATAGCCCTTGCATCTGGAATTTTAATGTTGAAAATCCTGTTCACAGAATACTTATTTTAACTCTCTCATCTCCATGACCACAATATATCTCCAAATTGTGGCTTTTTCCATACTGTTAGAGAATATATTCCAGAAATTTAAGAAAATATTCAAAGACAGTTTTCAGAAGTTTAATCATGAAAGTGGGTACACTTTCCCATGTTATTGACAGACCACTGTGGATGTGTAATGAAGTGCAATTAAAATATCCTCTTGTATATTTAACCTTCTTCATTAAATTACAAAATTATAGGATAGCTGAGACAAGAAAGTACCTCTGCAGATTAGCTACTTCAATCCTCCTGCTTGAGCAGGGTCAGTGAGAGCTGGTGGCCCAAGACAGTGGCCAGTCAGGTTTTGAATGTCTCCAAGGATCAAGACTCCACAGCTTCTCTGAGCAAACTCTTATGGCCTCACAGAAAAAGTGGGGTTTTTTCTAATGTTCAGATGGAACCTTGTGGATTTCTGATTGTGCTGTCCTGTCACTGGGTGCCACTGAGAAGAGTCTGGCTCTGTCTTCTTCACTTCTCCAGCAGTTCCAGCTCTCTCAGCCTCTCTTCATTCAAGAGATGCTCCAGTTCCTTAATCATCTTCCTGGCACTTTGCGCTCCAGTATGTCCATGTCTCTCTTGTACTGGGGAGCCCAGCACCGGACACAATGCTCCAGATGTATCTCACCAGTGCTGAGCAGAGGGGAAGGGTCACCTCCCTCAACTGGCTGACAATACTCTGCCTAATACAGCCCAGGACACTGTTGGCTTTCTTTGCTGCAAGGGCACATTGCTGGCTCATGGTCAACTTGGTGGCCACCAAGACCCCCAGATCGTCCTCTGCTGAGCTGCTTTCCAGTCAGTCAGTTCCCATCATGGGTTTAATCCTTACCAGAGGCAGGATTTGGCAATTCCCTTTCATGATCTTCATGAGTCTACTGGTTTCCCATTTTTCCAGCCTCTCAAGGTCCCTCAAATGTCAGCACAAACACCTAGTGTATCCACCACTCTTCCCAGCTCTGTTTCATTTGCAAACCAGTATTCACCCCTGAGGTATACCCCTACTGACTGGTCTCCAGCTGGACTGTGTGCTCCTGATCACAATCCTTTCAACCCAGCAGTTCAGCCAGTTTTCCACCTCCCTCCCTGCTCATTCACCTAGTTTGTTCTTAATCAATTTCTCTATGAGGATTTTATGAGAAAGTGTTAAAACCTTATGAATTATGATTCTCTTGTCCATTTTACATATCTGTCTCTAATCACCTATTTTACTATCACCTATTTTACTTTTAATTTGCCAAATTTCATCTTTAAAACACTGTACAGCTAAACACCGCTTCAAGATCCTTATTACAGTCAGCTCATACACACATTTAAACTGACATCTCTTTATGCTCTATGAAATCAAGCACAAGCTGAAGCACCCTCTTGAATTGGAAATCAAGTGAATAAGCCCATGAGTCTTGGTCAAATAAAGGCCTATCAAAGTGGCCTCTGCAACGTATGACGTACTCTCTGCAGCTGTGAACAAAAACAATCAAAATGGCTTTTTAAATGTGTTTTGGCGTATAGTACTTGAATTTCCCCCTGTTCCTTTTATTCTGGGAACCCTAAGAAATAATCCAGTGGCTATTAACTGTATTGTGGCAAGAGCTGCATGCTGCCCCTTATTTTCTGCTTATTGCCCATTATACTGTCCAAAAAGATACTGTAAAGATTAGCCAAAAATACTTTCTTTTAGTTCCTTTTCCCTAAACAAACAATGTTTTACAAACAGGAAAATCACTAACTTGAATAGTTTATAATGAGAAGGGCCATTGGACATTGTCAAACAAAAGGTCACAAGTACTAAGTTTTTTCAGTAGTTCTTCCTGCATTTGGAAGAGTTAAATGAACCCCATTTGCCACACTCATTTGATTAAAATGCTACAGTACACAAAATAACCGTGGCGACAGTGTAATTATGTGAAGCTATGTTAATCTTATTCTAACCTCAAGCTATCCGTATCTTTAAAAAGTGAAAGATTTTACAGGTAGGAACATCTATACTAATCAGATTATCTGCCAGCACTTGGCCGTCCTCCAAAAACAATTGAAAATCCAATGAATACTGTTAAATTTAATAGAGCTCTGCAGATTTACACCCCTGGAGAAACCAAACTATGTTCTTAGTGTTAGAAAGTCGGTAGATTTCCTCAGAGCTGTTAATCACAAGTGAGCAAGTTTACAAAGCCTATTTTTATTTTATTTTTGCATTCATTTTCACATTCAAAGCAGTGAGAATAGTATTTTATATGTAAGTAAAACTTATGGAATACAGATTATTCAATATTTTGATGGAAAACAACTTTATATTTTTTTTCCATTTTTTTCAAGCTAACTTGAAATACAAATGCAAATTTTCACATAGGGAATTTGCAACAATCCTGGAGAACTTTATGCTTATAAACCATCAAATTAATTACACTCACCAGTAGCCATAGCTTTATGTTGAGATAAAATATAGATCATAACTTTAAATAATCTTAGTAATTTAATTAATGTTTAATTCAGTACTAGATTAATACATATTGAAATATATTTTATCTATCCATTATACATTGTGAACACAATTCTCTGTTTTCCTCTATGCCTTGCTTCTATATATGAACACAAAGTGAGTGAACTAATTGCTATTAATTACACCCACTTTATATCGGTATAAAAATCTACTGGAGGTGACGAGCAGTGGAAAAATCTGTTCACAGAACATTGTGAACACAATTCTCTGTTTTCCTCTATGCCTTGCTTCTATATATGAACACAAAGTGAGTGAACTAATTGCTATTAATTACACCCATTTTATATTGGAGGTGACGAGCAGTGGAAAAATCCGTTCACAGAAGAGCACAACATACAGTAAATGAAAACTACGTTATCAGCATCTGTCTTTCCAGCTTAGAACAGCCACACCCTGCATACTTAACATCACTGGTATCTCTTCCCCATCAAGAATCTCACTCAGAAGAAAAAACAGGACAAACCTTATAGGAAGAATTTTAATGGTGTTAAATACTACTGAAATATTGTAAAACACTCTTTTTTTAGACTTGGGGTGCAGGCAGTTGGGGTGAGTCAACAGCAAATGAGCAAGAAAATAGAAAGTTAATTCGTGAAAGTTTCCGTTTCTTCTATACATCTCTACCTTAAGAATTGTGAAGACTCTTTAGAGAGGTGTTAGGTTTTGATACAGTGTTGTCACCCAAGTGCTGATGGATACACCAGGATAACACCACAGAATATCTATTAGCAGAAAAACAGAGATGAAAGGGATGCTCAAGCTAGGTACCCCCATGGGGCTCTGCAAATAAAGCTCCTTACATCTTCCTGCAGAGATACTGCTCTCAAGCTGATGCAGCACAGTAAACACCAACTTCTGTGTTTGGTGCTGTAGTAGGTGGCCTGAACAGTGCCCAAAGTTGCACAGAAGATTTGTGCCACAACTGGAAGAACAAAGTGAAACCTCATCTTGGTCTGAGTTTGGGAACTAAAAAGCTCATTAAGGAGTTTCTTTAAATAAAGGGAAACTCTTTCAAAGAAGGCTTTCACTTTGAGGAAAAAGCCACGATAAGATCCTAATACAGATTTATGGATATCCTGGCAGGGACTGTAAACAGTGCTGAGCCCCTGATCTGTTTCCACACCTCCACCCGCCCGGCAGAGTGAACCAGCTGCACCGTGAACCCCGTTCCATCAGGCCATCCTAGCTCCAGACTCAGACGAACCCTTACACAGATCAAGAAAAACACATTAAAGACTTAGCATGCTTGAGAAAGAGGGAGAACTGGAGGAAAAAAAGAACTAAACACAACCAATCTGTTGCTTTAAAGGAAAAATAAAATGCTCTTAACTTTGTCAAATGACAAGAAAATTTAAACCTCGGAAGCTCAGTAAGCTGTAGCTTGTCTGTTTTCATACAAAACTGACATAAACATTCCTAAAATGATTCATCCTGGCATTAAAAAATGAAGAGGAGTGATGACAAACACAGGCACGCTATATAAAGGTAGCCAAAAAATAGTAGCTAGACTTCAGTCTGACTCATAAGAGGTGAACTCTGTTATACTGGGCTACCCCTTGTTTTAACTAATGAATCGCAGAAGAAGCAAATTTCAGAGGAAAAAAAAAGTTAATCTGAGGAGTTACTCACACATCTCTGCCTCAAAGGCTAGGAGATTCGCTAACATGGCTCTGTTTATTTTCCTGGTTTGGGTTACTTTACAGATCAGATTTTGTCTAAAGCTTTCCCTGTTAGAGACTTGGCCTTACAGCTATCCTAATTTAATTGGCAGACATTAGGAGACATTATAACATCTCTGAATGTGGGGGAATCCTGTCATGATTTAAGTATCAAGGGTGTCTGGATGATCAAGGCGAGACCACCATGTCTTGAATACTCATTGCTTCAGCCAGAGCCCTCCTACTGCAGAGCTGACTCCTTGCAAGCAGCCCAGCTGCAGAAACACATCCCAAACACTTCTCCCTTTCGCTTTCCATTCCCTTATACTCCTTGTTATACAACCCCAAACACCTGCAGTCTAGCTAGTGGAAAAAACCACACCATAACACTGCGGGATGCTCAGGAAGCATCACTGGTCAGCTGCAGTGCCAAGAAGGATCATTCTGGTCATCTGGGGTCTAACTTCTCCTGTAACATAAACCACAAACCCACACCCACTAACTCGGGTGAGTCTGTAGTTCAGCATTTTCTACTTCAAACCCCGCTGTCTCAGTTGTTAAATTACTCTTAGTGTTCAAAACTTTTTTTTTTTTTTTTAGGTCCCAGTCTATGAGCTTTTTTCCCTTGGTTTCACTCTTGCACCACAAGAAAACACAAATCTTTACTGTAATGGATGTCTTAGGATTGTAAATAAACCCATAGCCAATTGTAAGTTCAAAATATATATAAAGCTGCATAAAATACATACATTGTTGAATAAATAATATGAAATTATTTGTTTTCTAATATGTCTGCAGTAGCCTGACCCCATAAGATATTTCTGCTATGGATGCACTACAAAGATATCCTTCTACAGACTAGTCAGTATTTCTTTACCTCTGCAGCTTCACAAAGGTAAAAATCTTGCTGACTACTCTGTCATCCCCAGCAGACACAGTACATTTCACAGAATCACAGAATATCACAAGTTGGAAGGGACCCATGAGGATTATGAAGTCCGACTCCCTATAACATAGTAAAAACCTTTCAATCCTTGCAATATTCAGCCTATATGATTTATGCAGTTCAAATTGCTAGCTAGTGGAAAAAACAAACCACAGCCTTACGGGATGCTCAGGATGCAAGACTTTATCCCTGAAGGAGCAAAATGTTCCTGCCCGAGGCTGCCTCTCCAAGTTCTCAAAGGGTATGGAGACACATTGCCAAGCAACACCGCACTGAGGGGACGACTGTACAAACAAGTAAACTGAATGGCACAAAAGGCTCCATCTTCACCATCCTTGAGAAAAAACTATGGACCATCTTCAGACTCGTGCTGACTGGCTCCCAGTGGTGTGAGGTGCTCATGGAAAGAACCATGAAAGGATCGATAGGTTTTCTAGTCAGAACACCAACACCCTGAGGAATGCCATGTCCCTCCAAACTACCCTACCAGCACACACAGTATTCTGCCAGGCTAAAGCACAGATCCCAACCACTCAGCTGGTCTTAATTTTAGGACAGCAAGAGGCAGGGTGCTTCATTTCCTTTAATACTTTGTCCATGTGTTAACTGGATTCATGATTAAAAGTTGTGCTTGGTTTTTTCCATTTTAAAGCTCTCCTGCACTTCCTAGACCTTTCTCTAACCTGACCTAGCAGCTACCCTAGAAACAGTACCTCTGATGGGAGAAAAAACATTTCTCTGCTAAACTCAGTAGATGCTTGTTACATATTGTAAATTTACTTTCATAATATCAGGGGAAAAAAACCAAACTGCTCACAACAGTGATCTGACACCTTCCGTTTAAAGTATCTGCTGAAGGAGGACTCAGGATTTAGTGAACTTGAATGTAAGAATTTCTGTGTTCCCTTGATCCAAAAGAGTCAAACTTCCAAGTTCAAATTAAAGTGAAGGTTTACTTAGGTCTCTTATACAGACCCCAAAACTATTAAGCCCAAAACCAAACCAAACAAGTCTAAGGAATTACTCAAGGCATCTGAAATATTAATCCATTCTATTTTTGTTTTACTTAAATTCTTTGTCAAACAGCTGGTAGATTTTCTACTTCTATGAAGAGCAGATAAGCTCTAGGGATTTCTTTAGCTTGCCAGCAAGATACTTCACAATATCTGCATTTCCCTAAATGCTCTGTAAATCAACTCATAAAGCCAAATTTCATAACCTTGTGCACAAAACATTTAACAAATCTTATTAGAATGTCATCATGTTAGATTTTGTTGTATTTATCTGTCAGTATGAACTTAGCTCTTGATGTCCTTATATATTTTTTACTCAGGCAAACTTCCAACAACTTTCCAATTTTTTTTCATGAAGTATTTCAGAATTTGGCCCCTAGGCTTTTCCTGTTGTGGATAGTTTATTTCTCAAGTTTACAGTACAGGACATGTGTTTCACCATCATCTCCAGTTTTGCTTCCTGCACGGTACAAAATATCTTGCTTATAAGAAGCTCAGAGCTAAATATTCACTGCTAGACTGTTCACACCTTCACCAATTTTAAATGAACTATGGATTATCCAGCACTAAAGACCTTAGCTCTACAAAACACAGTTTTTCTCTTAAAAAAAGAAAAAGCGTTCCTTTTAACGTTGTTTATACTCATGTATTATTTTCTGACAGGGCATCAATACCAAAACTATAACTGTACAGATCAGGGCTATCTGTTTATTATCCCATCATGCCTAAATCCAGACACCAAATGGAGTTAAGTAGAGGTGTGGAGGTAACAAGGAAAACTCAATCTACAAAAAAAAAATCAAAACAAAACATAACAAAAACCTTAAAGGTAGAAAATGTATGAATAAGTACTAGCTCTGAGACATTTAGGTACAGTACTATAATTTGTGATTACACACAGAAACCTCTTTCAAGTAATTCTACCTACTCTGAGAAGATTAATGGCCTTCAGAGTTTCTCTGCCTGGGTTTAGTAATTATTACTTTATAGAATTTTAATTTGGATACTAATCAGACACAGTATTCTTCCTCAATAACATGTATTTGGATTTTTTCTGTGGATCTCAGTATCGGTATATGAAAACTTGTCCTCTCCTCAAAACTCAGTTTTAACTTATTAAAATATGTGCACAAACTGGCACCCTAACTTGCTACATGTCACAAATGACATAGCAAGGATCTGACCACCCATGTATATGAGCAGAGAATTCAAGTCCCTTCAGACTTTTAATTTTCTTACTCATAAGGAACTGTATGTGGAGAGAAAGGAAGAAAGACATCACACTACAAATCCTCCTATGTGATCTGCTTCAAATTAACCATCTGTGCAAAAACACGGAGAACCAGCAAAAGGGCAGAACTTCTTAGAGCTTTTTATTACCAGACACTTCCAGCTTCTACTTCAATGGGATTTAAAAGCAGATTTGTTATGCAGCACTGAAGTAGGGGAGGTCCAAGCACATAACACAGGAGACAATTTCTAGTTTGGAAAAAAGATCTACCTGTTGTTGGTAGCGGATCTCTGCTTACCAGAACTAGGATCTAGACATTGAATGAAGAGCCAGAACTCTTTGGAGGATCTGAAGAAGCAGTCAGTCATGCTAATATGATGCAGATATTTCATAAAGTCCTGGAGTCTGAAGGCTGGGATCTTTGTTTTGGGTTCTTTGTTTTGTGTTTTGGTTTTTTTTTCTTTATTATCTGCCACTTCCATGCCACCTGCCTCTATTAACTCTATCTCATGAAGCTACTAATCAGTGGGTATGCAGAGTATGTCTTAAACAGAGGGTCAGAGAAAGCTCAGCAAGAGTTTATGTAAGTTACTTGTGTCCGAGTATCAACATGAGTATCTTGGGACAAATACATGTGTTAATTTAAAAAAAAAAAAAAAAAGTCACCTAAGGACAACTTCAATGCTAAACCAGTATTAAATTGAAAAGACAACAAACATCAAGCTCAGGATATATATATCTTGGAATGATAAATGAGGTCCTAGACAGCTTTATAGATATCAGTAAAGTCCAAGGACATTTATCCAAAACATTTAAGGTTGCACTGTTCACAGGAGCAGAAGAGGTGGTACTCTCTCTACATAGACAGTCAGCTTCTTACAATGTAGATAAACAACTTCACATTCAGTCTTTTTTCTTAGTAACAGGTGGCTTTTCACTTGTTTTCAAAAGGGATTCTGGATGCTTGAAGTGGAACTGCAGGATGGGAGGGGGCATCCTACCAATGGTGCTGGGTCAAGAGAAACAATGGAGAAAGGAACTAAATCTCCATGTCAAGTCAGTGAAGGTTGACCTACAGAGCCAGAGCAACGCTTTTTCTCTGCCTGAAGAGTCCAAGCTTAGTAGGCTAAAATTTATTGTTTCATCAATTCCAATGAAATTGATTTCTCTGAGATCCAGGGTATCAATATGGATTATGTGCTTGAGCAACTCCAATGAAGAAAGGAATTGTGGCAGGGTCACTGAAATCACTAGACAGGAACTACTGAGTGCAGAATTCAGTTCCTAGAAACAACTAAAGACTCCCTCTTCTTCAGCACCACAGCATCTGAAGAGAGATTCCCTAGGACTAACTCTAGTGCCTTCTCTAGTCAATGCAATAATGTGACTTAGAGGATTTAAGTTTGGCTCCTGCTCTGAATGTCTCTTGGAAGAGTCTCTCGCCCTCATACTATGGAAGTACGAAGGGGCCAAAAGCATTCCCCCTTGTCTGTTTTGCACGATGTAAGTGCCCGCCTAAAGGAGGTGTTGTTTCAGTGTCTACATATAATGCATAAAACTCCGACATCTCATGTCTTCAGTGCTAAAGTAATATTTCAGAAATCTTGCTATGGTGAAGTGTCAAAATACTTGAAATTATAATTAATTATACACACACAATTGTCAGAAATTAAAAAGGACAATCCCTTGAGACCCAATATTCCACCTGAAAAAAAAACAATACTATTCCAAATAGCCAATCTATGCTGTTGCTATAACACAGAACTTAATGAATCCTTTCCATCAACAGTTCAACTGCAGCAAAGAGGATACTGCAAACTGACTCACTGAATCGCCACAGCATCTGCTTGGCTCCCCTCCATAGCCACCACTGTAAAAGGCAGCGGTGAAGAAGCTTTGATGAAAGACTCCATTTACTACTGCATGTACCATCAGGACTAAGTTCTCTTTTCTCCTCAGAGGTGATACATCTAGTTTAGAGATGGTACCCACTGAAAGAACAGTTTTGAACAGTTTGCACTGTTCTACACATGGACCAGAAGGAAGGATTATAAACTTTGAGCTATTCAGACAGCAGTTTAAGTGAGCTCTGAATTCACACCACAATGGCAGAACAGTACCTCCTACCTTTGTGCAACGTAGATTTCACTTCCAAGGGGAAACAGGGGCATGACAGCAGCTAGTGACAATCAAAACTGTCACAAATTTGGGATAACAGATCATTTGATCCTGTATTTGTAGATGTATGTTGCAGAGCAGAAATTTCACCAAACCTCAGATCTGAGCCATTTAGAAGAATTCACCCCTTGGTTTTGTCCTTATTTCAAGGTCTGACACAGTCTAAGTTCCATGAAGTGATGTAATTGTTTCCTACCTTCTTTTGCCACAAGGCAAGCAACACTACTAAAATGACAAGATTACCAAGCTTTATGAGGTGCTGGGAGTAGACATCAGACTTTTGGTAGCCAAGTTGTCTAAACTGCAGCTTGTGAGAGTTAGTGGCTTGCACTGACTCTGTAGCAGACTCAGCAGAGACCACATGAAAGGACCCAGCACATCTTCTGAAACACTTAACTTCTGCAATACACAAGGTTATTTCCATGTGGCTTACTGCCAATCACTGCATGCCCATGAAAGAAATTCCAAAAACAGCAGAAAAAGTTACTTCTCTTGTAAGACACTAATATGTATTCTAAATGGGAATCTACCTCTGAAGTAATTCATTAGCAAAAAAAGGAAGCATGCAGTCATAAATGGTCAGTACTATGGTTTCACGCTGCTGCAAATAATCTGTAGTGTAGTTAAGTGTCTTGAAAGAGAGGGAACTCAGTAGCAAGTGGAAAACGTATGACAGAGATGGAAAGAAAACCAATGTTATTGTAAACTGCAGGCCCTAGTCTCTTCTTGTTCATACGGGTTAAAATGAAGAGCAACCAGAATGAAGTCAGAGGAAACAAACGCTTTACAAAATGTGAAAAAAAAAAAAAAAAAAAAAGGAAGATTCTCCATAAACTAACCTTTTTTCTTAGTTTTGATATGAGGTGAGACTTAGTATACTTATATATGATCTTAATATATATATTGTGGATGCCCCACCCCTGGAGGTGTTCAAGAAAGGTTGGATGAGGCTTTGAGCAACCTGATCAAGTGGGAGGTGTCCCTGCCCATGGCAGGGGGGCTGGAACTAAATGATCTTTAAGGTTCCTTCCAACCCTAACCATTCTATGATTCTATGATCCCATGATACTAAAGAGTGGAAGCAATGTTTTGGATGTATGACCTGTAATGAAGGACCAGCCTTACTACTGCAAAGTCATACTATTGCTAATGCTTGGGGGTTTTCTTTTGGTTTTGTGTTTTTGTTTTTTTCCAAGGGCTTTAAAGATTGCTATAAAAAACGACACTTAAATCCTATTCCACAGCAGATGAGTTCCACAATTTCTTCCACAGAAAAGTAAAGAAATGTTAGTCTCAGGAAGCAGAGCACTAAAGAGAAGACTTCTGATGTTTCTTTGGATTGTTTGATCTCCAGACTATATTGTACACTTGGTCTGAAAGACAAATCTCCTGAAAAGAGTTCCCCAAGTGGAAACAGACAAAAATTATTTGTCCCTTTACAAACCCTCCACTAAAATATTTATTTACAGAAATTCTTGGAGCTAGCTGTATTCTGCTCAGATTCAATTGTAAGATCCAATAATATCTAATAAGTAAATTTGACATACAGGGCATATAGGACGGAAAATGTTACTTCCACTGTTTTACATAGCATAGTAACAGCTGTGTACAGTTATGTATAGAAACCAGTGAAAGAAGTAAGGCAAAACATGTTAAAAAGAAAGGATTTTGTTAAAAGTGAAATCAGACAATGGAGCACTGAAGACAATATGAAGTGAGCAGCCCACTATTAACTACCTACAACTGGCCAGCAGGTCACTTGCAGGAATCCCAGACGTTAGGCCATCCCTTCATTACCATTCCCACCCTTTCAATGGATAACAAAGTCAAAGAGTCACACTAGTGAATAAAAAACAGTGGAAACACACTTCAAAAATTGTGTTAGAAAATGTCAGTTTCTACATCAATCATGACAGAAAATGGGGATCTCTGAGTGACTGAACTTCAGTGTACAAGTGCCACTGCCAGCAGGTTGAGGGAGGCAATCCTTCCTCTTTATTCAGCACTTGGTGAGGCCGCCAGTGGAGTACTGTTTCCAGTTCTGGGCTCCTCACTACAAGAGAGGCATGAACATTCTGTTGAGAGTCCAGCCTAGGGCCATGAAGATGGTTAAAGGCATGAAGCATCTCTCCTGTGAGGAAAGGCTGAGAGAGCTGGAGCTGCTCAGCCTGGAGAAGGCTCAAGGGGACCTTATCAACGTGTATAAATACCTGAAGGGAGGGTGCAAAGAGGATGGAGCCAGGCTCTTTTCAGTGGTTCCCAGTGACAGGACGAGAGGCAATGGGCACAAACTGAAACACAGGAGGTTCCCCCTGAACATCAGGAAACACTTTTTTTCCTGTGAGGGTGACCAAGCACTGGGACAGGTTGCTCAGGGAGGTTGTGGAGTCTCCCTCTTTAGAGACATTCAATAGCCATCTGGACATGGTCCTGGGAAACCAGGTCTAGGTGGCCATGCTTGAGCAGGGGGGTTGGACAGGATGATCTCCAGAGGTCTCTTCAAATTTCAAGCAGTGTGTGATTCTGTGATATGAAGCCTTTGACGGCAGAGCCAGGTCACAGGCTAGCAAAGAACCCAGACTGGCAGCTCTGAGTTCAGAGCAACACGAGTTTTGCCTCTCCAAATTCCCATGTGCATTTTGCACCAATTACTTCTGCTCATTCCTTCCATCAGCAGGGGGAAGAATGCTGTCAATTGACAAAAAGGAAAAGAAAATAAACGCCACTGCACACATTTCTGAACAATGCCTACCTCTTTATGCTCACTTGGTTGCGATTCAGAGCTCCCTCTGGCTCTGAGTGAAACATGTGGGACCTTTGCCAGAGTGCAACAGGAGTGGGTTCAGGCCCTTTATACAGCCTTCCAGTGTTTTCCTTCACCCCGGCGTTATGTAAGAAACTGAGCTAAACTGTAAATATTACACAACCTTGAAAAGGGAAGGGACTAGTAAGATATCTGTATGACTCCTTCATGCTGACTCACCCCTTCCTTTCCACTTTTGCTTACAGTCTTTGCTTGGAGCATAAAGATATGTCTGAACTAGTCATTTCCTGTCTTTTAAGCATACTCCAAGGCACAGTGAGATGTTTCATCAGCTTAGAGAGGACACTGCATAGAGCCTAAGCAGGACAAGTGTCAGGAAGAAGGCTGCAGCCTTCCCCCAGCTCTGCTGCAGTCACCACGGCACTGTGCTTCCCCGTGCTCCTACACCAGCCCAGAAAAATGACCCAGGGATTATCACCATCCAACAAAAGAACCAGCAGTAGTGTTCCAACTTGCTTGGTAACTACAAGTAGGTCAGATGTGAACAGAAAAAATACTGAGTTAAGCTATTGCCTACACACTCTTTAAGCACAGTCCCACGTCTGGCATCATATTAAACAAGAAAAAGGTTTCTAAGCAGGACAGCAGCCCAAGGCATGCTCTACGACCTAGAAAGACATGTGGAAACAACAGTCCCCTGCTTAGGCCGGGCAAAAAAGATTGTCATAAACCTAGACATTTCAAATCCTCATTATGCTGTAAAACAGCCATTTACCCAATAACAGCATTTCTCCAGCATAGTTGGAAATACCAAAATATGTTTGTGGCAGTAAAAATGAAGCTCATTGTCTCAGTGGTAACTTCATATCTTGTAATAGTTAAAACACGGATGTGATCTCGGAAGGGTACGCTGTTATGCTGAAGGATCTTGTAATAGTTAAAACACGGATGTGATCTTGGAAGGGTATGCTGTTATGCTGAAGGACATAATTGTATTTTAAAGTGTAAAGCCTTGAGCATGAACAGAAATTGACTGGTATAGTATTACATACTTAAAATATAATGCATTGTGCATGAGTGGAAATTGATAGTTCTAATGTTACATATTTAATACACAACTGTAGAATTACACAAACTGTAATTCATCAGCTAGATTTATGTATGGGAAATATACTGCACATTATCTGAATATAAATTAGTTATTTATATTCACTAAGAAGACTCAGACTTCACGAGATCTGTTTTCCATAGGTCCTAGATCTAGAAGTTTTCATGGAAAAATCATTTTTCATAACATGCATTGTTATCACATGCCATTTTAAATACTGGATGAAATCCTCAACTCAGGCAAAGAATCTGACTTAATAAAACATCCTATTCAACTTCATTCTATGATCTAGCCCAGCAGGCCCATGTCAGCACTCTCATCATAACAAATAAGAAGTTTTGCCAGAGAAAAGCCTACTGAACCAGGCCTAATATTCTTTGATGACACTATTTCTGGAAATCTGAATCACACGATCCATTGTTTTAGCAGTGCCCTAATGTAAGAAAAGTAAATCTTTATAAGAGTCCCATAGTTCCCAAACTGTGCAATTACTACTAATAATCAAATAAATACCATTGTTTTAATTTCCACTGAGATGGAGAGTGAGAAATTAAGAACATGATGTTTTGAGATTAATGTTTAAATAAGATGTGTCCACTGGTATAGAATAGGTCTAACTTTATTAAATATAGCTATTCTCAGGCCAAATGAGTGTAAAGATCAATCTGAGACCTAAGCTAAGTTCCTCAAATTTATCTTCTGATCACTAAACTAATAAAAAATATAAAGAAATACTGACTGAAGCATTCTGCACAAAAAATCAGCTACTATTGCATCATATTTAATGCACACCATTTTTCAGCCTTGTGTATCTAGTGATCTTCATGCCCTTTACAGAAGAAAGCCTTAAAAATTGCCTACTGGAGTTAACAACAAATAAATAATACACGCCTCTGCTTTCTGCCAGTAAAGTGAATAGCCAGAAAAACTTTGCAAAAATCAGGCTATGCAAGTGCCAATATTGCTTCACCAAGCTATACAGAGGCAGCTTCCCTTAAGTGAGATTCAATCCCAGATTTACAGCACAAAATTTATTTTGGGTGGAATTTAGTGTGGGTTCCCCTGTGACAGTACTTGCCTCCTGGCTGGGCATATAGATAAATAAATTAAAAAACAAAATAAATGAATGAATGAATGAATAAATAAAACCACCCAACAAAACCAAGGAATTGAAAGTGAACAGGACCTGGTTGTGCCCTCTGAATCTCGGGTAACAATAAACATCTCAGCTGTTCCATAGCACTAGGTACAACTCAGTGGGATATAATCAGTCCAAAGACAAGAATCAAACATAAGTAGCACTGCCCACTCCTGAAGAACTTCACATATGTTTATATACAATTTCACTTTATTCCAACCTGTCTCCAGGGGGTCTAGTTCCCATTCTAGATCAATTGATCTGAGTAAGTAATAATCCCAATAGTTGTATGACTTCATTGGTATATCACTTTAAGTCACCATTTTATCTCTCAATAGAAAAATAAAGCAGAAGACTATTTTAGAAACTTTTTTTAAACTTGATGCTTTCTAACTTTGGAAAAGGTAGCTGCAGGAACATCTTTTCATTAAATAGGAAAGACAACAGAAAATTATTTATAATTTGTGCTCATTCTACATTAAGGTCTACAAACATGGCTGAAACCTCCGTTATTAAACAATGATCAAAATCACATGGACTTTATTTATTTATTATTGTTTTTTGCTTATGGAAGACTTTGAAAAAAGTTACCATTAATATTTTCTCAGCAGTGGAGAAAATTAAATATGTATTGAGTACTGTAATACATAATAATCATGCTATTTCATATTCATTGGTACCGTAATAAATGAAGCATAAACTCTTCTGCAGGGAATTCTCACCTTGAAGGAAATAAAGGCCATTTGCTTACCAAATATAAGTAAAAGGGAAAGTACAGAAATAAATCATATTTCTTACCATTGTAAGGGTGAATGGATGGCTTTCCAGTGCGGACACTCTTGGACAGTGTAGAATAACATACTGAAACAAAATCACCCAGAGAAAATAAAATGATAGAAAAGAGATGTTAAAAACATTCACTGATGGGTTAGTACAAACAAAGTGAAAGTCATCCCCACAGACAATGCTACATGAACTGCAGTGATTTTTTAAGGGCCCATTAACTCACCTGACCAGGTCTTGCTTTAAAGTCATCTTTCACCATCCTTACTTCCAGGACATTGGAGGGATGGCTTATCACAGAAGTTATGGTGACTGGTTTATTGCTGCGGATGTAGCGGTACAGCCTTTCCACACAGTACAAGCACAGAGGTCCAGAAATCCAAAACCACGTCTACGGGAGAACAAAAATAGGTTACCTCAAGGACTTTAAGTTTGTTAATTTTGAAACTACATGAGAACTCACAAGACCTCATTTCACATCTATTGTGGAACAGTGTTTTGGTCACAAATAACCTCCACATCTCTCTATGTGCAGAAATCCATGTGCATTATGGGGGCTTAATCAGTCTAATAGGCAGCATCATCCACAAGCAGAAACAATTTCAATCATAAAACTCATCAGGACCAAAATGCTAATGACCTCGTTTGCAACCATGTTACTCTGGTTTTACATAATTAGATTGCAACTGGTTTCAGCAGTGGATGAGAGAGTACATACACTGCTTCAAAATCTAACAACCCAGAGTACTATAAAGCTGGTTAACCTTTACAGAAAAAACACTTTCTGTCTTGCAATATTATTTGACTATCACTTTATTTTAATCATCTCAGGTACAAGAAAAAACTCAGAAAGAAGCAATTCTTGTGCTAGAGAATTTATGCTTATATTAAGCTAGTGTGAAATCATAGACAAGGCCACTTCTGAATCATGATTCATTACCCATATGGAAGATATGTATACTAGACAAATAATGCCCTGGAAATGCTTGTTTCTCTGCACTGATTAAACAGGGAGCCCTTGGTGACTACCTCAGATGGAGACATTTGCCGCTGCTCAGCTAAATCCCATTCTAAAAGTCAATTACTAACAGCTTATGGCAGAGCTAACTACTAATTCCACATCTGCTCAGTCATTCTAGCCATGGCACTGAAGTGCCCTCAACCCTCATCCATCTTCCCCTCCCAATTTTTGAAGTTACACATCAGCATCTCTTGCAACTAGCGGAGTATTTAATTTCCTCAGGCACCTCTGGCCTTCAAAAGTGCAAGACCTCACAAGACCTGAGGCTATTGTTCTTTTGACTTGGTATCACTAAGTGCATAAAATACTTCCAAATACAAAAAAAATCCTAAAATAATGTTACAAGCTGCCAGGAGAACACTGAGTGGCTATTTCTCTCCATGGCTCTTTTTTCCCATAAATGGCTTTAAAGTAGACATCTTAAGCCCCAAAGAAGACTGTTTGATGGCCTGTGGGTCATATAGAGCCAGATACATTGATGCTTTAACGTAGACATCTTAAGCCCCAAAGAAGACTGTCTGATGGCCTGTGGGTCATATAGAGGCAGATACATTGATGCTTTAATTCAGGAGTATTACCGCAACAAAATACAAATCCAAAGAACTTTGTTGGAGGACTTCAGTGTAGAATTGAGTGTTTCTTATTACGATTACATGCTCTATAGCAAAACGGGTTCCCACTGCAGCTAGTAAGGGACATATGTGTTCTACACAAAAGTTATAACAATAACAAACTCCTGTGAGGTCCATCATGGGACCACCTTGAATGGTGGGCCTTGGACTTGTGAACTCCATATTCCCAAACTTCCTCAGGCTACTTGCCTATACAGCCCAGTTCATCTTTTCTCAAAAGAGAAAATCTGGACAAAGAAAAAGCTGCTGCCACAAAACATAAAGAAACAAAAGGAAAATGAAAAACAGAAAAAGAAAAGGCTTTTCTGTCCCCACTGTCATCACACTCATTTACCCACGCCACATATAAAACAAGCCTGTCTGAAAACAACAGCCTATACAAAGCCAAACCACAACCAACTGCAACCCAGAAATGAGTATTAGGACTTGCATCCGCGTGGTAAAAAAGAGAACAAATGGAGTTTGATTATTTTAATTAGTTACTGCCACACAATGCTTACAAAGGGACCTTATGAATACGTTATATAAATGTTTGCTCCAAAGTGCTACGCTGTAATTTAAAGTCACATTTATAGCAAGACCAATACATCACTTATCGTGTCGTACAAAAAAGAACATTACAGCCAAACTCTTGACATTTTTCCACCCTATTCTATGCACCACATTGTAATGCAGTGCAAGGTTTAATACAGATTGCTTTTTTCCCCACCAAATCTTTGAATGCCTGAAAAGGTTTTAATAATATTTTCCATTATTAAAACATCTGGTCTGGAAAAGCAATAATTAGTGGTCATGGCTGACTGAAAGACTTGGCATGGTTTGTAATACCTGAAATGTCGGATCATACAGACCTCTGGGAAGTGTGACTGGAACTTGGGTTCCTCAGAACAAATTCTCATAAAGTTATTTTGTACAAAGGGTTCTGCTACTGGTAAGTCCTCTCGGAGAGGCTCAGTAGTATAGTCAGGAAACGGCTCTTCAAAATAGTTTGGCACTGTCATATTCTGTCGGAGTGTTTTGTTAGGATTAAAGCAACCAGGAGGGTGTTCCTCTAAGTTGGTCTGGTACTTGAGCACTCCCCTACAGGAAAATAAAAATAGCAAGGACATTGAAGCAACAGTCAAAACCAAGCAACTTATCTCAGTTCAAAGAGGGTTTAAGAAAGCAGTTACAAGGCTCATGTTCTGTAAGAATTTCTATTCCATTTGCTTTCAGGACTTTCAATGAGATTGAAGCTTTGCAACAATAGGACCTTCTGTCACTAGAGGCAAGGTTTAACTTTTCCAGCTCACTTGGCACTCCACCACTGAACAGCCTCAAGCTTAATACTGCTTGAAAGGGGGAAATATTATGGGAGCCTTGAAAAAAAATTAAATAATCGCATTTCCAGTTTAATCACACCCAGGCTGTTTTCACTCATGCTCCCTACAGTCAGCAAGCTGTTCTTTAAGGCAGTCTGCAGCAGAAGTGGCCTAAGTTGCCAAATCATAAACTGCAGGAATATTCCTGCTACTTGGTGTTCTTCAGGTGTGCACACAATGGTATAATTTGTGCCTTTGAATATTATCTTGTCAAACAGATAGAAGGTAAAAAAAGTCCTGCAAGATAGCCAAGGAAACTCTTGAAAATTATTTTGTGGAGTCCATGATTGTTTTTTTTAAGCTAAAGTTAAATTTATAGTAAAACAAAGTGAGAACTTTGCAGCTGCAGCTAGAGACTATGAAGAAAGAAGAGGAAACCTGAGACACTCTGGGATATCTCAACACATGAATGAATCATTGAAAACAGGTAAGAACCGATAATACTAGTAATTAAATTCCTCAGAAGTACGACTTGCCTCCAAATCTGGACTTCATGACAGTAAAACCACAAGGAGGAATATTAAAGGAAAAAAAAAAAAAAGGGCTAAATGACAGCTGTACAGGATGGCACTGGGTGTGAAATAAGGCACGCTGACAATGTCTGGTGAGACACGCTTTCTGAGTGCTAGGCCACAGGGTGAAGGCTCATGTCAAGTACAAGATCAAACATGAGGTGAGGACACATGCTACCCCCTACTCTCCCCAACATACACATACAGCAGCAGCAGTAACAAAGTTTAATTCACAAGAAGAGAGAGAATCATAGAATCATAGAACGGTTTGGGTTGGAAAGGACCTTAAAGATCAAGTTCCAACCCCCCTGCCATGGGCAGGGACACCCTCCACTAGCCCAGGATGCTCAAAGCCTCATCCAGCCTGGCCTTGAACCCCTCCAGGGATGGGGCATCCACAGCTTCTCTGGGCAACCTGGGCCACTGCCTCACCACCCTCACAGTGAAAAATTTCTTCCTAATGTCTAGTCTCAATCTACCCTCTTTCAGCTTATAGCCATTACCCCTTGTCCTCTCACTCCACTCCCTGATAAAGAGTCCCTCCCCATCTCTCCTGTAGCCCCCTTCAGGTACTGGAAGGCTGCTATTAAGTCGCCTCGGAGCCTTCTCTTCTCCAGGCTGAACAACCCCAATTCTCTCAGCCTGTCCTCATAGAGAAGTAGGACATCTGCAATATTCCCAATTTAAATGGGCTCCAACAGGCTACTGGCAATCTTCCCTACTGAAATGCAGTCCTGACAGCTAGTAACAAGCCTCCCACATGGTCCCGTGAATAACATACAGCTTGGAAGCTAAACCTGCTCACTCTAAACTCCACATATGACCCTGGGAGAATCACTTGGGAAGTTACATCCATGCTTCCATCTGTATTTATTGCCCGATCATGCCTATTCCTTGTATCTGGCATCACTGCTAGTCATCGCATATTTGCAAAGTGAGAGATACCCCCAGCATTATGCTAGTTCCCTGCTCCATAAATATTATGGTGCCTTCTGGATCTAGCTGGAAGTCACAGCACATGCAATATATTTCCAGTCAACCTTGTGTGCATGCCTACCAGCTGCTCTCACAGCTTCTCTGTTCTCAGAACATCCCAAAAGAGGATTCAAAGTTTTCCTTGAGACGTGAATAGCTCAACTGCAAACATGAGCATCCCCTCCAGCAATCTCTAGTTTGTTTAAACTATTACAAACATCCTAACTGAGTGGCAAACTGGGATGACAAAGCTGCCTGTTTAAGAGCAGCTGCAATGACTCCCATTTCTGAAGATGTCAAGGAAAGGCAAATTGTCTTACACACCCAAGATCAGTTTCCAGAAAGGTTGAGTTCTGCACAACTCTTAAGCCTAAAATGTACTGAATAAATAAGTGAGGATATAATACTTGAATGCATAAAAATCAGTGTGTGGATGTCAGTAAGTAGGAGACAGACATCTTTAGCAAACAAAAATGGGAGAGACAAAAATGTCAAGTCATGAAACTGTCCTATCGTCTGAGCAACACAGCATGCAGTCAGTTCGCATGGGCATACAACAACCTCTGCCCCAATTTTCCAACCCCAAAATAGAGACAACGTTCACTTCTGGCTAGAGCTGGAAAATACATATTACTATTTCTTCAGATTTTCATGATAAGCTAGAGGTCAATGGTTCTCAATGTTTTTATAGGGAACTACACTGCTCCTATCTTCCCATACATCTTCTGCTTCTCAACTCAAGGCGGGTTGCTTGAGGGTTCTCCTAAAGGTCAATGTGTGGGTGGAATCTTAAGAAGTTTCACCTTTCAGAAGACAAAACATTGGATAACTCTGGTGACACTTATTCTCAGCTCCTATGAACCAGCATATCCCACTTAACTCCACAGTAATACCAAATTTGGATCAGCTGAGGATCTGGCTCTAAATGTTTCATATGTTTTATAACTCCTTATATTGCTACTAGAAACATCGAGCTTCTGTTTTTATATAAACTATTGTTTGTTGTTGCTATTACTGGCTTAAAATATAGCTAGATTAATGTAGATATGCATCAAGCCTTAAAGCCACTAAAAATATTTCAAAGTCACATTGCAAGAAGTACAAGAGCAACAAAAGTTTTTAAGGATAATTCCCTGAAATATTTTCCTCTCCCTTAGGGTAGGGATGAAAGAACAAAGCAACAACATATGACAGATGAATCATGCCACTTTATATACTGCTGAGAAGTGCTTGGCTACCCTGAAGAAGAGGATACTGTAAGAACATACCTATAATAGTTTGAAACAAAACAAGAATCCAGGAATACTGTGGAAATACTCAAAAGGAGAGACTCCCAAGAGAGATAAATCCTCACTCAGTATGCCTCCACAGTCCAGCCACAAGAAATCCCTTCCTCTGCAAAGTAACTGGCCACGTGTCTGCAAATCTCATGCCAGAGAAAGAGACATGCCATGGGGGAGTCACTTGGGCATCTAAGCATGGATGTCTAAGCTTCCTTTATTCTCAGAAGAGATCTTCTAATCAATAAAACCAATGGAGCCCAGAAATCAATCTAGCTCGCTTGAATGTACATCTTTGTAACAGCAGGTCAGCTGAAGCATTCTCGAGGCTCTATTGACTGTATTTATCAGAACTCATTAGACTGTAATGGCAGACAGACACTTAGAAAACATGTAGAGACCTACATTTAGGCATCTTAAACTTCAGCTGACTCCCACTCTCCATGACTCATTCTTCTCTCACCATTAGCTGACACTCGATTATTTTAGCTTCACACTGAAAGCCTTTCCAATTCAATATTAAGGAGGCTGCGTACAAGAAGATGCCTGTTTAATGCTTGGTGTATTCCTGCAGCCTTTGTTTGCGAACTACTCCAGCTAGACTTCTTCCTTCATGAAGTGGCAACATGTTTAGGAAGACAGTGGGCAAAAGATAATACAGGGAAGGAGACGAATTAAACTGGACATGAAAAATACTCCAAAGGCAACCACTGAAACAGATAGCGTAGGGAGGCTAGAGGATCTGTCACCAGATGTCTTCAAGAAGTTAGACAAACACCTGTCAAGAGTAATTTAGGAGAAGTACATCCTGCCCCAGGATGAGGAGAACAGGTTAGATCCATCTTCCCCAGCTACGAACAAGAGCTGTGCCACAGCAAACGAACAAAACAAAACAAAACACAGAGAAATGGAATTGCGTCCAGGAGTTTCAATTGTTTTGAACTCATCATTTCAATTCACTAGATCTCAAGCTGCGTTTGTTTTGTTCAAGAACATATTCCTACCGTGATCTCGATAGGCCTCATTACCTTTCCCTGTTTACTTTAAGCTGTGGTGCTGCTTAAGTGGTCACACAGACATTCCAGCACCCCGTGTTTCAGTAGATGTTTGATGACATGGAGAAACAAACCTTGTTCAAATACACCTTCTCTTCCCTATACCAATCTGTGCACCTACATACACAAAGGAAACTTCAGAGACGTTAATGAACCAGATTTTCACACAGTATAACTCATGGAAGTTGCTTTCCCTTGCAGCAGAGCTGGGCTTGGTTGTGCCAGATACAGACCTGACCATCAGCTTCATGGCACATGAACACTCCTCTCGTGTTTGTGAAAACTAGAAAACTACTAAATTTCGTACCATAGCAATGAGAAAGAGACAGTTAGGGAGAGACCATTACTTCCCTCTCCGTAGGAGTCAAAATGGAAGGTAGAGAGGAAAGAGAAAGGGATGAGCAACTTTTCTTCGCATCCTCCTCTCAGCAGCCAGGTAAGAGGGGGCAGAAAAGAAACAATAGAGGTTTTCTTGATTTCCCACTAGAAACTGGTAAAATGGACAAGGAATAAACTTGAAAGTGAAGAAGTTTGTGCTAGCTGGCCATAGTAACGCACAATTCTCCAAGATACCATCTCAATATTATTTAAGTAATAACCTGTTGAAAAACTGAAGAGCATAGCATCTTGTCAAGAAGCTGGCCCACTGTGCACAAGTGAGCTCAGGAAAGGCAGTAATCAAGGGAATTGCTCTTTCTGGTTGTGCTTCAGGAAAAGGGACAGTATTTTCCATTTACTTACCCAGAAACATGCAGCATCAGCAGCATATAGAAGACAAAGAAAAGGTTGTGTGTATACCAGAAGATGTCATAGTTTGAAACCCTGAAAAGAATAAACCATGGTTCAATGCTGTTTCACTCAGATGGAATCACTGCTAATTACAAGCAGATCTGTGCACACAGGACATCATTATACACCACGTAGTCATGTAGAACAAAGCCCAGTATGTATTCCTACAGGCACACTGTACTTGCAAGCAATTAAGTGTTGCAAAGAACAGGTGACCGGCATAGGAGAAAAAGCTGAGAAACAGAGATGAAGGACATAGAGCCAGTAAGAATTGTTCTCAAATTAGGAAACTTCACTGCTTTCATAGGTCCTACTTAGTCCGTATCAGACCCTTATAGCTCGAATAGTTCTTCAGTCTCCAGGCTCAAAACTCAACCTCTTTACAGTGACTTCTTGCATTCTCCCTGCCCCAATAGAGGGCTGTGATGTTTAATGTGTCCCTAATGGTACAACATAGAAACAGGTAGCACAGAAGCATAGACAGTAGCAGAAGGGCCTATGGGAAAGGTAAATGAAACTTGTGAGGGTAGGGAGTGGAAGGAGACATAGTAGGAAAGGGAACTAGAGCAAAGAGGCAACAAGAGGTCAGGTAGCAAAATTTTCAGCGCAGGAGGCCACATACAGTGGAGCTGATGGTCTTGGGAGGAACAAGAACATTACCACTGTGAGGATCAGGAGAGGTGAAGGGGAAAGAGGACATCCTTTCATCACTAATTTGTTAGGTAATATAAAAAGAACCAAGACCAAAGCAAACACCCATCTGGAACTGTTTTCTGTTAAGCCTGTTTGTTTTTTCTTGAGTAAAACAGTCACCAAAAAACAACAACAACCAAATGGTTACAAAAATACTCTACTTCATAGCACACAAACACCTCTCACACTACACAGCACGGTAGGAGAGTCCCTTACAAAACCAAAAACCCTACCCCCATTCATAAGCCAAAACAACTATTAAATAAAAAACAACCTTAACTCTGAGAATAGTTTAAGAAGCTACTCCTTCAACATAGCTAACTTTTTTCAGTTTTCCCTCCTACAGCCTGTTACATAAACAGCTAACTACCCTTGCTTCAATACGTCTGAAATGTACACTGTATTTATGTCTGTCAATACAGGACGTAGTTGTTTTCTTTCTCGAGACAAAAAAAAAAAAAAAAAAGTGATATTCTAAGGGCCACCAAAATAAAACCCAAGCAAGGCCAGTTCTAAGCAACCCAGCAATAGCAAAGGGCTCTGAACCCTGCCCTTCATCCTGCCATCCTTCCCCCATTCAGCACTACACCAGCACTTTCTTCTCCTCGAGGCTGCTCAGACCATTTCTAACTACCCACATCCTGGGAGGCATTTCCTTGCAGTCACTCCTCAGTATCTGCACAGAGTTGTGGGAGCAAACAGCAGTAAGATCAAAGTAAAGGATGCTGGTGTGAGGAGTGGAAGCACAACGAGAAGGTACCAAAAGAATAACATTTACCCCCAGACCCAAAACAGGTGTTGGAGCTCTGGTTTAATTTGCTACAATACTAAAAGTTGCACACTGAATTAATTTTTGTTGGATCTTGAGCACTTTTTTCAGAATGCACCAATTTTTCAAAATTTCAGTGACGGAAAGTCAACCCTAGTTTCTGAAGCGTAGTTTTCAACAGCTGTTTAAAATCACTCTGCATTTCTTGTCTGAACATGTCTAAATGTCGATCTCCAGCCAGTTGAGCATTTTATTCTTTCAGCATTTTTTTTCTATAAAATCCTGGTTCCTCACATGTACCAAGTTCCTCTAAATGTAATCAAGTCCTCTCAACTTCACCTCCTTAAACCAAAAGGATGGAGATCCTTGAACCTCTTACCATGAAGCACATTTTGGAACTTTTTAATAATTATGTATGTCTTACTTCTGTTTTTCTTAGACTGTATCCTACAGATACATACAGTATTCTAATACACTCAATAATCTTCCTACATATGTTTTTACTGTCCTTTAAAACATTTATTACTTTATTTACCTTCTTCCTAGGGCTTAAAATAGACATTATTCACAGAATGAATGCATTTCTTAGTCCTGAAAATTTGAGATCAAGTTGAATATTTAATTTTGGTTAACCTGTTTTAGAATTTTGCAGGTGAAGACCTGCAAGAGTTAACTTACTGAAAAATGTAAGAGGAGATCGCCAGGCTTTAAAGGGACCCAGTAAGTAGTGCAGTTTTAGAAAAATATTTTTAAACCTGTTACAGCAAGTTTTGAAAAGGAAGATATATGTGGTAGTCTACAAAATGAAATTGAAGAACAGATTATTTGGTTACAAAAATAAATGGCATTGGAGCAGCTTATATTTTAATGTTCCTTTAAATATATGATTTCCAAAGCCACTAATAATTGTATTCAATGGAAATACTCTTGAACAACATTAAGTTGAAAGTTATCAGAAATGTCAACATTTATTCACAGGATTTGTTGTATTTTCTAATAACTTCATAACTCTTCCAACAAACAACCACTGAACAAAAAAATGTTGGTCTAATTCTTGGGCATGACACAGAAAAATGTAGAAAATTTTTCAAACAATATTCACTTTCCCCTTTTAAAACATTAGCAGCTAATTCAATCCTCCCAATACTTATTCACACAGTTTACTGAACAAGTAAAGGCACGAAAATAGCAGGATAATCACGCATAGAAAAATTTCATGAAGAACAGACAAAGGAAGAAATTATTAAACAGGTCACTGTGCAAAAGCAGAACAGATCTGAAATCCAGCAGAGAGTAAAATAGTCTCTGAAATACTTTTTTAAAAGCCCAGATTCTGATGGGCAGTGAACATTTGCAATTAATTTTCCTAAGACTATAGCATGAGCCTAGCCATTATAGGGCACATGAGAATCCACAGGGAAAGGGATTGAAAAGGGACAAAAAGATGCACATGGAAGCTTGTTTCCATAGGAAAACACACTATAAAGACAAGCTTGAGCCATATGCCTGAGGGAGAAGCCAGAATAAAATTTCTAAATAAGAATTATTACTAGAGAAACAGGAGATGCAGATGATCTCTAAGGACTTTGATTCTGCTGGCTAGATGGCAGAAAGACAGGAAAGCACTGACACAGTAATTGAACAAGGAAATAACAAGCATGTAACTTGGAAAGATGGAAACCCTTGTTGCAAGAACCTCAAAATTATTATTTTCAATAATATGTTTGTGACTACATATATTTTCCTAAGTTTCCCAATCATTAATAAATGCTGTTATTTTAGAATTTATTTTCTAATTTATCTTGGCCTTGGAGAAAACAGGACTTTGTTCCGGCTCACTGCTGTAGAGTGAAGTAATTGTTTCATTTTTCCATCTTCCCAAAACTGGCTTTCTTTTGCAAGCAGAGCCATCTGCGTGGACTATGTAATGCACAGCCATGACTGACATGTTTTGCAGCAGTCTTATCCTGCACTTCTGTAGCCTGCAGTTCCTCACAAAGGTCTCATCCCTGGAAGTATCTTTGTCTACAAGAAGTGCACAAGTATTTGCTGAACTACTTTCTCGAACCAGCGCCTGATAACATTGCTACTCAGGAAAGACAGATTAGTTCAACAAAGTCCAAAACCACCTATCGAGCTCACATCAGGGGAGCACTATTAACATCTGAAGATAAGGAATTAAAATATCCTTCAGTGTTTGCTGAATTGAGATGATGTATTCACATACTCAGTGTTTGCTTCACCAGAGACTGCTATAAAAATCAAGGGGGTTTTTTTATATGCTTCAATTGCGGAATCCAAGCCTTAAAAAAACTACAGTGTTGGGCTAGATCCTCCGAGGTACTAGTCACTGAAATCTACTATAACATGTGTTCAGTAATGTTGGGGTAGAATGTGAACCCATTGGAGGACCAAACCTTTAGAAAGCCCAGTGGCTACCCTGAGCCAATACTGCATTGCTGTTTCAAATTTATAATTGACACTAAAAAAGAATATATCTGACAACCAGAAGCAGAGCTTAAAGAAGCAACATTCTACTTAAGCAGCACAATTCTGTTTCGGTTTGCTTCATTGCTGGGGTTTTATGGTTGCTGGTTTTTTTACAGTTTGTTGTTACAATTAATTGGTGAAAATAATTAAGATAAAGATACCATCTTATTTTACTTTCAGTGGACTTAATTTATGCATTGGACAGAACTTTCCGTGTGCTTAGCTTTCTGCCTCCTTGTACAAACAGGAAAAAAGAACTATTTTAATTTTTAAAGGTCTAGATTATTAATTGAGCTTATTCCCCAAACAATATTTTTCCTGAAGGCACTTCAATCAGGTTTTGGAATTTTTTGAATACAAAATTCACTGTGCTGATTTACCTGCAAGTTAGTAAAAAAA